>NW_007067381.1:394991-530751 GCF_000164805.1 Carlito syrichta | reverse complement strand
CCAGTCTGGGCGACCAAATGAGACTCCAACTCAAAAAAAAAAAAAAAAAAAGAGAGAGAGAGAGTTCATCATTTTAACATTAAGATGACTAAAGGCCAGGGGGACTTTTTGGATCACATAGCTATTTCCCAGAATCTTCACCAAGAAGAAATGCCACAGTTGCCCTGTTCTCCTGACTCATGTTTATATTGTAGAATTAAAAGACATTCCTTTTCTAAGAAAACCAAAAGCACAAAAGAATCGAAGGCAGATCTTACTGGCACCTACACTAACTGGTACCAACAGCATCAGAAGCAGTGAATTCAACCTATGTTAGTACTGAAAGGGTATTTTAGACTCCACAATTCTGCTCCCTTATTCTATAGATGAGGACAAGGGACGCTTTCAATGAAGAGGAGTGGCCTGCCCAACTTACCACTGATCTCCCAGTCTGGTGAGAAGATCTTACCCTGTATGATCTTACCCATCTAGAAATGCGCCTCAATGACTGAATACACACAAGAAACACGTGCACACTCACACATTCATTTATTGAACACACAGAAACAGCAAGGTGGCACATGATGGTGCTGTCTCCTCTTTCTCCACCTCTCCAGGGACCAGGTACATTCACTCATTTGTTTCTTCTTCTTCTTCTTTTTTTCTTGAGTTGGAGTCTCACTCTGTCGCCCAGACTGGAGTGCAGTGGCTGCTCCCGACCACCGCAACCTCGACCTGCTGGGCTCCGGGGATCCTTCTGCCTCAGCCTTCCAAGTAGCTGGAACTACAGGCGCGCACTCCCACGCCCGGCTCATTTTGATTTAATGTAGAGATGAGGTCTCGCCAAGTTGCCTAGGTGGGTCTTGAACCCACGGGCTCAGGCAATCCACTCGCCTCAGCCTCCCAAAGGCACGGGATTACAGGCTGAGCCACCGAGCCCGGCTTCTTCTTTTGTTAATTCTTTCACTGATTCATTCATTCAACAATCCAGTGACACAAATATTTGGTGAACATTTATGTGTAAAGTCCTGAGCTCAGCAAAGCTAAGACTAGGGAAAGCATGAAAGGTAAGACTTACACACGTGGAAAATAAACCACCAGCAGAAATACAGGGTTCCAGCATGAAATGCAAAACTTAGAGCAAGACAACACATTTTAGTAACCTGAAGAATGATATAGGTGAGCAAAGAGTAAATTTATAGCAGCCTGAAAAATAAAAGTTTAGTTAGAAATAAACACTCATTCTAAGCCAAAAAAAAGAAAGCAAAAATCCTGATTAATGAAGGACTCCGCAAAACATGACTCCCACAACGCAGTCTATCATCTGTCTTATGCACTGATATAGCACGCAGTGGATGTTCCAATGGATATTTGTGAGCTGAATAGGATAGTTGCAGGATGTCCTCTCCTGGAATCTAAGCCCTTAGTTCTGGGACAGAAATTTTAACCTGTAATTAAGTGAACCTAAGACATTGTGTTTGTTAAATGTTTGACCCAGAGCTTTGGGCCTCTCATCATCGTTTGTTTCAAGGAAATCACTGAATTTGAGGAGTGATTTTTGCACGATTTCACTTCTTCAGAAATGAAAATGCACCAATTTTTCAGTGTTTCAATATGTTTAAACTACTTTAATGTTTCAGGAAAAATTAACTTCTAAAAAACGATATAAAAACATGTTTATAGGAATGCATATTTTTCTTTTCATCTTAGGCTCCAACATGTGTCTCGGCATGGTGCTGGTCTTTATTCAAAATTTTGATAATTGGTCATCAAGGATTTTTTGCATTGACTTTGATTTTTTAAATATTTATTTTAAAATATTGCATTAAAATAGTATCAATTTCAGTTATGAGTTTTTTGTTTCCTCCATGTCCCACACCTTAAATTTTGGGCCCAAAGCAAGTGTCTTGCTTGTCTTAAGCTAATCCCAGCCTCTAGAACCGCCTCTTCCAGGTTACTTCCCTTCACTCTTTCCTGGGCTCCATCATGCCTTAGGGTTGAACTTGTCTAAGGAGAATGGGAAACTGACAGGAGTTGGAGAGAGCAATGGGCCCTGAGAAGGGAAGCTGGGGGAAACTCACATCTTTAACAATCAAATTATATTTTTAGTGCATTGCAGTGAATTCCAAAGGTGAACTTATTAATATGAATTATTTATAAAGCAGGGGATCGTTTTTAACAAATCATACCTTTGTTTTTATAATACAGTTCTTATTCAAAACAAGGCATCCACATGTACCTTCTCAATCAGTGCAAATCTCTATCATCTTTTTTTCCCAACATACCAATGTAAGAGACAAAGAATAAGATGGGTTTTTAAGACAGAAATTATCATGGGTGAAGGAGAAAAAGGATGGGGAAGTAGTTTGTGAAAAGTTTTAGAAATCAGAAACTCTGACTTAAAAAAGTCTTGGGGATTGGGAGATCTGGGTGGGAGTGGAAAGCACTTAAAACTAGTGTTTTAAGTCTTCCCATAACAAAGTTAGTGGAATTTGTTATGGGCAGAAATAATTATTTCCTTTTATAAGGTCTAAGACAACTATAACTGTACAGGGCAATTTTATTGTTTTTTAAAACCAATTACAAAATATTATATGTACATAGTTTATAAAGTTGGAAAATATTTATAATAGAGAAGAAAATAAAAATCACCCATAATTTTACAATCCAAAGATAAGCATTGTTCAACATTTTAGTGTGGCAATTGGTCATTTCCTTCTAGTCTTTAAACACACACACACACATACAAACACACACACGTGCCAAAAAATGTATCAGTGCAAATGCTAATGGCAAATATTTCCATCAAAAATTTTTCTGGAGAAATAAATTGGTAAATATATATATATAATATATTTTATATAATATATTTATATTTTTTTGAGTAAAGATTCTTTGAGTAATTAAGAGTTTGCCTGGTTTTTCTAACATTTTAATTACTTTAGTATGTTATGCCCATGACAAATGGGAGGGAATTCAGTCCTTTATGTATTTAAACGCCTCAGGTTTTCCTGGGTCATGGTTAGCTGGTGCTCTGGGATAGGCTGGGTTTGAAGACATGACTATACTTTCTTTTCTTCTAAATTTTAGTTATTCTGGTATGTTTTAAAAGCGGTTATGCGGACAAATTTCTTTTTAAATAAAGAACTAATTTTTTATTTTAGAATCATGGGGTACATGCTAGGACTCATGATGGAAATATATTGCATGAAGGTGAGGTTTGGGCTTCTGATGAGCCCCACCCAATAATTAGTTTTGTGTTCTCATTTCCCCTCCTTCCCTTCCTTCTTAAGAAGTGCCCAGTGTCTTTTGTGACCATCCTCGTGCCGACATGTGGGTGCCCGCTTATGAGTGAGAACATGCGGTATTCAATGTTTTGTTTCTGTGATAATTTATTTAGAATGATGGTCTCCAGCTGCATCCATGCTGCTGCAAAGCACGTGACTTTGTTCTTCTTTATGGCTGCGTAGCATTCCATAGTGTATATGTACTACATTTTCTTTATCCAGTCCACCTTCAATGGACATCTGGTTGAGTCCATGCTTTTGTTATTGTGAATAATGCTGCAATAAACATATGAGTGCAGGTGTCCTTTTGGTAGAACTATTTATTCCCAAAAGTGAGATTGCTGGGTTGAATGTTTTTATTTCTTTGAGACATCTCCAACTGCTTTCCACAGAGGTAGAACTAGCTTACATTCCCACCAACAGGGTACAAGCATTCCCTTTTCTTTGTAGCCTTGCCAATATCTGTTGTTTTTGGTTTTTCATTAATAGCCATCCTGACCTGTGTGAGGTGGTATATCATTGTAGTTTTGATTTGCATTTCTCTGATGATGAGTGATGCTGACCATTTTTTTCATGTTTGTGGGCTGCTTGTATGTCTTCCTTGAGAAGTGTCTGTTCATGTTCTTTGCCCATTTTTTAATGTCTTTTTTTTTTCCTGTCCATTCATTTGAGTGTCTTCTAGATTCTGGATGTTAGGCCTCTGTCAGATGCATAGTTTGCAAATGGTTTTTTGCCATTCTATGCAGACAAAATCACTAAGCATTCCCTCTAGCTGCTGGCCCTTGCTTTCTACTCGGCTATCACCAGGGCCTTCCCTTTTCCACTGTCCCGGGTGTCTGTACTCATCATGCAGATATGAACATAAAGGAAGTTTCTCAAGAGCCATCTGGTGGCCCACTATGGAGTGTAATGCAGTCAATGAGAATTAGATGCATCCAGGTTTCTAATGGTGCTCAGGTGCGGGATCCTTCAGAAACTGAGAATTAGATACATCTTTGGGACAACCAGTTATTGGTTCCATGACTTTACCCCCTCCTCAGTCCCTGAAAATAATCAATGCAAGTTTTTTCTTCACTGCCTACCTTATTTCTGGCACTTGTGCTGAACTCTTTACAGTCATCACCTATTATATCCTCAGAGTAACTTTATAAGGTGAGTACTATTATTTTCATTTTACAGATGAGAAAACTGAGGTAAAAAAAATCCCAAAGCCTGCAATCCCAGCACTTTGGGAGGTCGAGATGAAGGGATTACCTGAGCCCACAGGTTCAAGAACTGCCTGAGCAACTTGGTGAGACCTCACCTCTACAATAAATAAAAAAATTAGGTGGGTATAGTAGCATGTGCCTGTAGTTCCAGCTACTTGGAAGGCTAAGGTAGAAGGATCGCTGGAGCTCAGCAGGTCAATGTTGGGGTGACCGTGATTGTGCCACGGCACTCCAGCCTGGGTGACGGAGTGAGACACCTACTCAAAAAAAAAAGTAGAGCCCATAAAAGCTCTGTGCTGTGCAGCCCCCACCCACATTCTCACTCCTCACTTCTCCTCTCTGGGTGGACAGAATCTGAAGGGTGTCTAGTGGCAAACTGAACAGACCAAAGATCAAGAGCTCCAAAACTTCTCTCTGTCATGGGGTGAAAGTGTGCAGAGGGCATAGGCCAGCAACAAAATGTCAAAGCAGATCTCCTCCCATTGCCTTCCTGAGTCTCCTTTTACTTTCTAGGAACTTCTCTGTCTCCCTTCCCACTCTCCCACCTGAGAGTTAAATGATTTCTCCCAGACTCTGGATTGCCCCAAGTCTCCCTCTTCAGCAATCTGACACTCTAACACCCCCCCCAGAGACTGAAGAGAACAGAGAACACTCTCTTTCCACCTACTCAGAGCTCCCCTTTCTCACGTTAGCCTACTCAACTTAGTAGTCACAAAGGGCTTCACGGTGCAGGCTCTGCTACACAAAACTGCTACTCCAGCCTTTAAACATTTCCAAATTAAAACTCCCTCAGGGAAACACTGTGTAGTTGTAGGAAAAGCTCTAGGTCATAGAAATGACAACCTGGTCCTTCGCCCCAGATCTGCCACTGATTCAACAGACATCTTGTGAATGCCTGCTATAGACCATAGAGAAGGCATGTTAAAATAAGAAACAGGGGTCCCTGTCCTCAAGAAACTCCAGCAGGGAGCCATGAAAATTTGGCGAAGAAAACTAACTGGCATTTCAAACTATTATCTATAGAATGCTAACTAATAATATTTTCATGGTCTGCCTTGTAGAATCTTCCAGCCCCATGTCTACCCCTTAGGGTATTCTACTTCTCAGTTGCCAGAAGATTGCTTTAGACTACAATACTGACTTGCTAAATCCTTGATCAAGACCTTCAGTGAGGCCCTATTACCTTCAAGATAAAACCCTGTCACGTTGGCCTGCTGTGGAAAGCCCTTCATGGCTGCCTGTCTCTCCTGTTTCAGCTCTCTGTCCCCACGTGCCCTCACATGCAACCATGTCAACGATTCCATGTTGTTTTCTGTCTCCTCTGCCAGGAAATCTTACCTGATCCCCAAATCCACTCCTTTGGGCTTTCTCCATGATCCATGCTTACTTCTATATGCATTTCTCACTGTCAGTATCCTTCACTTTTGAGGATGGAAAATATGCTTAGCACAGTGTCTAGCTCATAAAAGTTGCTTAACAAATGTTTATTAGATGAAAGAAGGAGAAAAAAAACCCAAAATGAATGGAGTGGCTGTATTTCAATAGTTCACACTTCCTAATGCCCCTCCAATACTCCCACAGCAGAGCTACTGTTTGGTTTTGTCCCGTTCCCCTGGTGGGAGCAAGCAGATGGTCCCAGGTCTCTTGTTGCTAAGGGATGAAGTGCATGATGGCTATAATCTTTCTTTTCAAAGGAACATTTTTTCCAGCACTAAAGATCTTCTGGGCTCAGAGGTTGTCATCAATTAACATGGAAAATTCCATGAGATAGAGCCTTGCTTGACCCAGTCGAGAATGACCCAGAACCTCAACACTTTTTCCCATCTTGACCGACGGTATACAGAGCAGACAGTCACATCAGCAAGGATCAGCCAAGACAATAGATGACTCAAGCCAAAGAAGCAGAGAGAACTTGCTAGGAATTGGATTGGGATTTAGGGGTCTTCAGAGAATCTCAAAGCAGTGCCTAATACCAGCTTTTGCCCCCCAACCAACTCCAGAAATACTGTCTGTGTCCCAATTTCCACAGTCATTTTACTTCTACCCCAGACCCAATGCCTGACCAGTTGATTCTCCTGGGGAAAACTTGGGCCCAGACATCTGCTTTCCTGACTAATTTCCAAGAGAAGATCTTGATCAGGAAACCAAACTACAAAACCACTCCTGGTTCCAGCCCCACTCTGATTGATCCCACCAGTCTGTAATGGTTTTATTTGGAAGATGGAAGTGGATTCAGGTGTGAATGAACTCATTGCTGACCTCTATCCTGTCTGGTCAGCCATACTCCAAAATCCTTGTCCTTCATAATCTACCAATCATGAACCATGAATCATATTGTGATCATCTACCATATCAGTAAAAAGATATAGATATAATGATTTGGAATGGGGTCTTCTTTAAATCTTGGATCTATTTTTGACCTATTTTTTTCTTCTACTTATATATCCTATTTCTCCTTCTCTCTCTCCCCCCCAACCCATACACACACATACACAAATATACACACATCCTCACACAGGGGTACCTTGCTTGTTTTCCCTCTGTTCATGCTGATCCACCTGCCTAGGATTTACCTAGACCCAACTCATCCTTCAAAGTCAACTTAAGCTCTTTTTCTTCCATGCTCTTATATTTAATGTATTCATTTATTTATTTATCTTGAATTGGAGTCTCATTCTGCTACCCAGGCTGGAGTGCAGTGGCACAATCATGGCTACCGCAGCGTCGGCCTCCTGGGTTCAGGTGATCGTCTGCCTCAGTCTTTCAAGTAGGTGGAACTCAAGGTGCATGCCATCATGCTCTGCAAATTTTTTGGTTTATCGTAGAAACAAGATCTCACTGTATTACCCAGGCTGGTCTCGAACCCCTGAGCTCGGGCAATCTTCTTGCCTCGGCCTCCCAAAGTGCTGAGATTAGAGGCGTGAGCCACCGTGCCCGGTCTCATGCTCTTATAATTCTCCCCTCTCTAAAATCTATTTTTAGCACTCACTGCACCATTTTGAAATTGTGTGTTAACGTGTCTTTCTTCACTGGGCTCTAAGCTCTTTAAAGCAAAATCTGCACCATCTTTCACGATTGCGTCTCTGGCTCATAGTAGACACTCAGTAAATATTGACCAAGCCCAACACTTTAGTGGAGCTCTCCCTGATCAAGGCGGCCCATGCTGATTCCTCTCTCCCCTCAGACCCCATTACACATACTTGCTACCAGGCAACTTTGTGACTGAACAGCTCTTGAGTTGGTCCATGCTTTTTCAGCGCCGTGTTCGCAGGCAGATCCTCAAAGCTCCAGATCATGTCACATATCCCTTCTGCCACCCCCACAGTTCCTAGAAGTGCTGAGTGAAGAGAGGCACAAAAAGAAGTTGTGGGTTATTTCCTTTCTGAGAAAGAAGGAGGGAGCAACAAATTGATCATGAACCACAGTAGAAAAGAGGGATTTCCAGTATTACGTGGGCCCTGATTTTCCTAGGATTAGTATTGCCCTGGTCAAGCATGATGGGTATTTGGTTTTTGTAATTAGCTCCCATTTACTGAGGGCTTTCTGTAAGTCAGGCATTTTAGTGAACATGTTTACATACATTAAACCGTTTCATGTTCATGAAAGCACTGCAGGACAGATGTTTTTGTCCCCAATTTACACATGAGGAAGTTGAAGCTTGGTAAGGTTTGGTGACTTGCCATGGTCACCCAGCTAGTTAGAGAAGCTCCAAGAGCCGAACCCAGTTCTGTGAGGCTCTCCAGCTGGTATTCTTTCCACAGGCTGCAGAGTTCAGCATGACCAAACACTCTCTAAGCCTTCTTTCCTATTGTTCTTCAGTCACAGAAAGATTCTGCTACATTGAGTCTCCCCTCTGGTTCAGAGAACCTGGAGGAGGCCATGTTGGTTTGGGTGCGCCAGGGTGACTGAATTTCTCTGGTGAGCCTGGACGTGTGGTTCATCTTAGGGCAGTGGAAAGCTTAGAGTCTCCCAAAGCAATCCAGTTTACCCAGAGTTCAAGAGGTTGGGAGTAACCTAGAGCCAGCGAGGAGGCCCCCAAGGGTCAATGCTAATTGGGGCAGATGCCCCAGGGGTACATAGCCCAGACTGTTCCCAAGGAGTTCAGCTGGAACCAGATTGCCTCAGGAATGTGAGTGAGGCAAACAACTACTTGATTGTTTGAGCCCCTACACTCCGTACTGGGTGCTGCTTCCCAGCTAAATGTAGGCCAACAGGATTTCTGAAAACTGTTTGCAAAGCTGAGTGCAACACTTCCTTCATTTGCATTTAAAAAATAAACTCAGCCTTGAAATGGGCATTAGGCAAGTCCTTCCTGAAAACTGAGAGAGAGTGGAAGGGGATAAGATTTCTGTTCCTCTCCCCAGTTCACATACAAGCAGATATAAGTCTCTTTTTTCCATTAAACACTAGCTCAAGACCTTGAATGATATACTGTGCTCTTTCTTCTTCTAAGGTGAAATGGTGTTTATTGAGAGACTTGCAGGTTACCCTAGAACTTCTCCCTAGCATAATTCTTTAAATTCTTCATCCTCAATGTCCTATGTTTACGGTATATTCATAATCCTACCCAATTCACAATTTTCATTATTTATGAATTAAGCTTAGGACAGCTCCTTGATTTTCCTCTTGATATCATGGCAGAGAGGCTCATACCAATCAGATATAGCAGATATTTTTCTCCCATCTGGCCCATCTGCTACTGCTCTCTCAGTCTTGTGCCACTCACACCATATATTTAGTTAAAGGAAAGTTTTGTATTACCTTTGCTAGCTTTTGGTAAAGTAGTTGTTTCTCTCTCACTAGTCCTCTGTATCTCTTGCATCAGATCTGGTCTAAAAAATGATGAGAATGATAAGATGTATATTTAGCAAATTTAATCGCATCGTAATATGCCTACTTGAAAAATATCAATCTCATTATAAAAGTACCATGACATGGCATTCTTGGTCTCATTGGTTTGCTCTCAGGGAAAATTAAGTCTGTATACAGAATGAGTTAATACATACAAATTAAGCTTTCGAGATGAGTTTTGAAGATGACCGTCATTTTTTCTTCTCCTTCTAGACTTTATCCAAATAGCCTTTTTTGTAAGATGACTCCACTGACTTAATTATTCTCTCTGTGAGTAGATGTAGCCAAAATGAACAAGACATATTCAACATGTGGTTGATATACTTACCGATTAAATGATAGAACCAATTTTCAGAAATAGCTTTCTTTCCCTCCAAACTTAAAACATTTTTCTTCCCTTGAAAACTTATGTTTTTCATCCCATTGAAATGGATTGTTTTAAGGAAGCAGCAGATAGAATCATCTCGTCAATGTACTTTCCTCAGACGACTAAACACAATTATTATAGTTCACTGATTTGAATGCAATTTTGGGTTGTGTTTGCCTGTTCGCTTGGTGGTGTTATTTATTTTAAAAAAACAAATGTGACTCTTTTGGAATAAATAACTAGGGGAACTTCGAGGGAGGACATCTCTGGAGAAGTTTGATTTGTTTTCTGAGTCTGTAATCAAACTACTTATAAATGATATGATATCTTACAGAATGCTCGAACATTTCCTGTCAGAAACACATATATATACTCTGGGGCTGAATTCACCCAGGCTTCCTTTTAAATCGTGTAGGTCTCTGAGCCATTTCCACCAAAATGTGGTAAAATGCAGAAGTTGGCAATTCAATTTTATTCAGCCTTTCAAGAAGGAAGGCCCAGATAAGCTTGGCTTGTTCATGTCAGTGATAATATTCATCAGTGAGGCCTAAATGTAATTCTGTAGGCTTGCTACTGCTTTGTTGTACTGTCATTTCTGAACCTCCATCTCCTCTCTCTCTCTCCCCATCTCTCTCCCCCTCTCTTTTTAATCACAGCAAAAAGTTTCTTAAGAGCTTAACTCGCAGCCAAGTGCCAGCTCCCCCATTTAATTTGTCCTGCTTCCCCGCAGCACTTGTACTTTATGTTCAGGCAGAGGTGAGGTCAGTTCTCAGGGCCCAGCTCGCTGGACACCCTCAATGATGACCTCATTAGAGTCACAGATGTTTGCTGCACTTTGGGAGATGTGGAAAAAACAGAGCAGTAAACTAGGCCAGCTTGCAGTAAGGCTGTTACCCACAATTCAAGATAAAATGCTGGATAGTTCCCACTAGGTTCTGGTCGGCTAGGAAACGGCAACTTATTAATCTTGTGTCAGAGAGCCAGCTGCAGCCGTGGCAGTTACCATATTTCACCACCAACTCCATGTCTGGACAGCCATTGTCTTTTTTTTATGAAAAAACTCTACAAATCAGCTGCGTTCTCGCTCTCGCTCTCGCTCTCCTTTCCCCCTCTACCGGAGCAAAGCCCCCCGCTTGTCCTCCTTGGAGAAATCGCGCCGCAGTGCTGATGGAGTTCGGTGCCTCGTCGATCCTGTGGTTGGTTTACTAATTCAGAGAGACTGCTTACTTTCCAACTTTAATGATATTCCCTCAGCATATCACTTTGGTTGCCTGGCGACCGGATTTGAGCTAGGCCTCTCATTTGATTCCCACACATCAGACCCTGAAAAGCACTTTTTTTCCCCTGTCCCTCAGCTTTTGATTCTTTCTGCTCTGAAACCCTTCCCCCCGCGGTGTCAGTATGGGTGGGCAGAGCAGTGGCAGAAGAAGGGCAAGGGGTGAAGGGCGCCCGTAGCGCACTGGTCACACATCAAGGCCTCAAAACAAAGCCTCCAGGAACCCTTCCTGACGAACACAAATTCCCCTCAGAAAAAGCAAATTTGGCTTTCCCTTCATAGCGTGGGTGTCATTTTAAGACTTTCCTCAGATACTTTATTAAATCTGATGCTTTTTATTGTTTTTCACGCCGTCGCTCACAAAAGACTTCCTATTATCAACAAGTTGCTAGAGGAGTGAGCAAACAGATGATAAAGAACTGGAAGCCTCTAATAAACACTGACTTCACACCCACCTCCTTGGGGGCTTTAATATTAGAATATAGATGGGAGCATAAGAATCATCTATCTTAATTTTTACTAGAAGGCACTTCTTTTCCCAGAACGAGGAAATGTTTTATGCTAAAATCTGCACGTGAAAATCCATACTGGCAAAAGAAAATGGGATATTTGTTTCTTTTGGTCTTTTTAAAGAAAAATAGAGATGCTTTAGCTATGTTGAAACGGATCAACTGAGAAAACGTAATGAGCATATTTCTATGTGTCTTATGATCGAGGCTTCTTAAAGATAGGAAAAAGAAAGAAAAAGAAAAATTCGCCTGAAGTGCATCTGAGTTTTTCTGTAGTATTATTTCCATTGTTTAGATTTCATATGCTGTAATCGTGTCCTTAAAACAGCACACACACAAAAGACAGTGGGGGTACTTCACAAGCTGCTTTACCGACTAGAGTTAGTGCGTAATCACATGGATACGTACAGATTTCAAATGTATACGTGTATGTTTTACATGTGTATGTGAATGCATGTCTACACATTTAGGCATGTATTTGTTCTTCTTGAAATGTTAACATTTCCATAGTCATAGCTTTTATGATGATCAGTCCATTATAAAATGTAGCTCAGATATTCTTATTAGAGTTTATTTTCTCACAGATTCCTGAAGGATTTGCTCATGTAACTCCCATTCTCATGTGCAAATCCCCTGTGTATTGATGGGAGAATGGACTTCTAATTCCACCCTAGAACTGAAAGTAGGATTCTTAACCTTTACTCTCTTGTTGTTGAACTTATATAAGGCTAACAAGTTTTTTACCCTTCTCTGAGCAATGATGAAAAGTGTGTGCAAAGTTACTGCTTTTCCATGAAGCCTTTTTAGATTTCTCCTCACACTCACCCCTATACCTCCCTCCATCTTCTGTACTTACAAGCTCTGTTACCTGCTCTGTGAATGCTTACTTACTTAGTAAGTGGTGGAGAGCGACAGTTGCCTACTGTACATTCCTACATGCAAACAAAGAACATTTTCAGGTTAGTGTTGAAGCTTCATTTTCCTTTCTGTTCAAAGTTTTAATTAATACATTATTTTCCAATTTAGCTGTGCAAATCGGCAAGCAAATATCTATTTATAAATTCTATTGATTCCGTGGTGGTTTTATAATTCATAGATACCAAGAACTTTCTAGTTGTTGAAAATTCCATCATATACATGTATGTACACACACACACATACACGCACACATGCACATATACACATTCCAGTAGATGTTTGATGAGTACTGTATAAAATATTTCTATGATAAGAGCTATTGATAGAACTAAATAAGCAGGCTCCCTTTGATTTTACTTTTTCCATCTGAATGGAATAATTGGTAGATGAGACCAAGAAGAAACTTTTAAAAATCCAGTATAACCACATTAATGCCAGCATCCCGTATTTGGGCTGTGTTTAAGCAAGCAAAGGGATAAGTCGTCAAGAAAGTGAATTGTTTGTGGGAGTCGGGGAGGAGTCAACCTGAATGCTCACTGCAGAGCTAATGAAATGACTTAGACAACGGGGAAGGATATCTCAACTATCCTAACAACAACAGCAAAAAGGTTGAGACCACCAGTAAAAACTTACCTGAGTTTCTGTGGCTTTTCATTAATCAATGTTAAAAATTAATACTAGAAAATCAATGCTGTGGCCTTCCCTCAAATTGATGCAACGTACAATTGTTATTCCATCTCACTTTCCTTTTTCTTCCTCACTCTAATTTGATCTGGACTAGAAATTGAGGGGGAGGGGAGGAGGAACACCTTAAAAAGGATCTTCTTAAAATATTTTCAATCTTGCCCCAGTGTCAAGTTTCTAAAAATCCTGTGACAGAAACTTGATCTTGTTTAGTTCCTTTTCAGTACGTAGACCACTGGGTAGATATGTGTTTTTGGATGCTTGCCTAAACCGTTTTGTGCACATTCCTACCAGTAATAGCAAATCACCAAGGCTGCGGGACTGTCCCAATTCTAGACCCCTGTCCATACGACAGGGACAGAGAACATGAGTGAGGAACGGGCAATGTTTC
Source organism: Carlito syrichta (assembly GCF_000164805.1). Lineage (NCBI taxonomy): Eukaryota > Metazoa > Chordata > Mammalia > Primates > Tarsiidae > Carlito > Carlito syrichta. The sequence goes on along the minus strand of NW_007067381.1, from coordinate 517,281 downwards.
ACTTTTTCTTTCTCTAGAGGACACACAATGGAATCAGATCTGACTTTGGAAAAATAAAGACTTAGAAATCCTGTTAATAAGCAGATGGCCATCAGACACTTAGAATTATATTGTGTTATTTATGTTCATGAGGATAAAGTGGGCATTTACATAAGATAAAGTAATAGGGAAAAATAAAATATTTTGTGATTCATGGTTGTTGACCCAGGTGAGTGCTTCATTTGTTAAAAACTAATCACAATGTTTATTATTATGGTCATCAGTATGTATGCATAGCGTGGATCCTACATTAAAAATCATAAATAAGTCATATTTCCAAGAGGTACCTCGTTTGGATTGATATGCTACTCATATAAACAACACCTATGAATGATGAGCTGAGTCATAAAAGAAAGAAAGAAAGAAAGAAAGAAAGAAAGAAAGAAAGAAACAGGAAAATGAAGAAATCTGGATTGACATTGTCATTCTTGTCATGGCACATTAAGCCTCAGTTTCCTCAACTGTAAAACCAGGGAACTGGGTCACATAGAAAATCTCACATAACTCTTACTACCTGGTTCTTACTATATGGTTCTGTGGTCTCTAGGAAGAAGAGCCTTCATGATAGTTTCTATTTACATGTATGTCATGGAGAGAAAAAGAAGGTTCCTGTGCATCCGTGCGTGTGTTTCTTTTTGGGGGGGAGGTGTACAAACCACATGAATATCTCAGCCTTTCTAAAATGATACTACTCAGATAGGTCTACATGGTGAATATCTGTATGATCACAGCTTTAAAAACAATGGCTCTTGGGGGGGTGGTAAAGACATAGAAAAAGAAGCCAGTCCCCAATGCAGACTCCCAGAAGAAATCGGAAACCCTTCCATTTATTGCTGTCTATGCATCTAAAAGCTTTTAAAAGTCATGGCAGACTTCTTTTCGAACATTTCTAGCAGATCTCACTGTTCCTGTTGTTGCATGCACCAATTTTAAATTCTCAGCACAGATGAACACAGCCCAGCGGAAGTTCTAATCCTCAAAAAGTAGACAAATAACAGGGAAACTCCAATGGCCCCTTAATACAGCTGAGCTCTCAGGCCTCCCTGGGATGCGGGATTCTGAGTGGTGCCGGAGTGGGGGTTGCTATTTTATTTGCCCCCATGAGCCCCACCTCGGCGTGCCGATGCACTGATGTAAGAATTCCAAATGAGCTTGCTGAGAAGGGCCCAGATTAGCCGGGTTGCTAGGATCTGACCATTCCAACCCCCTTTTCCACTTCAGTGGACTGAGCTTTTGACACTATGAAAAGCACCATTTAAAATTAATTAAAGCTTCTTATTTGGTACCAAATCTCATCACTGCTGACTACATTTAATATGTTTTATGTGTGGCTTTAAGTCCCTGTCGCATCATGTGTTGTATGATCCTGCAATGAGCAGCTGCAAGTTAGAAAACACAGAAGCAACCGAATTTAGCTCTTGGGTATTTTATCTCGTGTGTGTGATAAACTGCAAAACTAGTCATCTAGTCTCCTGGGTCATGCAAATTTCATTAAAGGATAGAATGGCACTCTGTCTGGAATTCAAGGCAAGAGACCTGAGTTCTAGGCCTGCTCAGTCACAGACTTGTTTTCATGATGGACAAGGCTTAGCTACTTTTTAAAACTTCAGTGTCCTCATATGTAAAAAAAAAATAAAAAAGCCTGGACTACAGTCTCAGAGGTTGCTTTCAGCTTGAGTATTTTTGGATTCAGAGTGTAGGAGACAAGGTTGTGTTGTCAATTAGACCCACGGGTTTGGGGGTCAAACAGATCTGGATTTAAAGCTCAGCTTAGCAACTTGATCTGTAACACTGAACAAGTGACCTGATCTCTTTAAGCCTCATTTTCACCATCTGTAAAGTGGGATCAATAATAGTATTTCCTCATAGGGATTGCTGTGAGTTATAACAAGATAATGCATGAAAGTGCTTAGAACAGTGTTTTGAGCATAGTAAGCCCTCAAGAAATGTGAACTAGTATCATCATAAGAACTACTTAAGAAAGAATTATTTATTACCATTGCATTTTGATTCAATATCACCAGTGGGTTCTCAACTCCCAAACATCTGCTATAAACTGTGTCTTCAACTTAAAGAGATTTTGTCACTTTTATGGCCCACAGATTATTTTTCCAGTCTATGAGCCTCAAATGATTTATTAATGACTTTCTTCAAAAGTCAGAGACCAACTTGCCCATCTCATTATTGTTCTTTAAAAAAAAATCACCCGTGTCAATTAGGTGAAATAACAATAAACAATCTTTAAAGTTCAGGAAAAGTCTTGAGAGTACACAAAGAAGAAGTAAAATTATTAAAACGGTGACAGAAATATTATGGGTTGTCTGCCTAACTAAACACAATCCGAGGTCTTGTCTGTCTCTAGAAGTCTGGATTTTTTTTTTAATGGTGTCATCTTTAATAGCAGTTTGTTTGCATTGATAGATTATGTTATATATTTGTTTGGACTGTAGTACCTCCCCTCCCCCAATCTTGTTTGCACTTTGGTTTAGCAGGAGAGAAAAAAATAAAGTGTAAGAAGAAGAATGATTAATCTGAATTATACACCAGAAGATTTTGTCTATGTGGGAATCAAGTGATGTTGTCTTATTGGTGAATTAAATAAGAGATAGATGCTTGTACAGAACCAATCTTAATATATAAGTAATCTAGTACTTGCATGTTAACAAAACATGCTGTTTTGCTATCCGTGTAACAAACAAAACAAAAATCTCTTGACATTTCAACAGAGTGTTTCTTAAAACATTATTTATCTTTGTATTTTTATATTTTTTTCTCGCTCACACTCTGAAATACAGTTTTAGAGATGCATCAGAATAAAAACGCCACAGTGGGAGAAAAATGGACTGACGTTCACACTAAGTGGAGAGTTGACGACCATTCACCTGGTGTAGCAGCCGAAAACACAGGGTGACCACTCTAAGAATGCCTTAAGCAAGGTCAGGAATCATACCATGTTTTAAACAAGTGACTTATTCAAATGGAAAAATTCTCCGGTTACAGTAGTTTGCTGAACTGTCCTGAATGAAAATGCTTCTCAGAAGTTTTCCACCCAAATGAGGCTTTCATTTCCAGGTATCGGTTGGCAAGTTAATCAGATTTGTGTAACATCTTAATTCAAACAATTTTGGCTAGTTATTACATTGGGGAATCTCAGTTTTTTTTAATCTGTGAAATGGGAAGTCTAATAATGCTATCTAGCTCAGGAGACTGTTTTGTGGTGTGATAGTTTATGTAATGTGTTTGTGGTATGTGCAGAATACACAAGGCTTGTCATATATATAGCAGGTCTTCAATAAATGGTATTTCCCTTTCCCATTCTTACAGCAGGGCATTAAAAAGGGCTTAGATGTTATTGTGTATTACTACAAAGTTGATCACATCTGAGCCATCCCCACCAACATTATGTGTCGTTGGGCTTAATAGAAAATCATAACAAAACTTTGAGAAGCATATGATGATCTCAGAAAGCACTAGAATGCTTTTTTCAGTGCAAGAATGCAACAAATACAAGGGGTTTTCTTGAGGAGCAAATAAAACTATTTTCTTGCATAAAACCAGCCTTAACATTTAATGGCCAGCACACAACTACTTTCAAAAGAAAGCCCTACTGTTCTGGACCTTTTGTTTCCTGGGTATGACTGAGAATCTCTGTGTATGACTGAGATCAACAGCCAGATATCCAGGGGCTGCAGATCAATTACAATTTCCCTCTAATGTTGCTGTGTGCAACTTAGCAAAACGCTAGTATGTTTGTGTGGTCCCCTACCCAAATAAGCCTATTAATTAATTAATAAAAGAATCCAGTAGAAGTGAGGAGGAAAGAAGCTATACAAGAATAGGTATACTTAAAAAAGTGGGAAGAAATATGAAAATGTTTATTCTCCTGGTCAGCAACAACAGAATATTCATTACATTTAAATTTCATCTGTGTGTGTTTCTTTGTGCTTCCCTCCCAACTTTGTTATAAAATAGTTTATGAAATTCAGCTTGACTGTTAAGTGTTTTCAGTAACAAAAGATATGTTGTGTTTCTTAATATATTGCTCTAACGACATAATTTATTTGGTAGCAGTGGGGAGCAACTGGTGGCCATGAGATTTGGGAAAAAAATGAAAGTGTGTCTCCAAACTGAACATTCTGTTGCTAAATATTCTTTTAACTAAAATTATTACCAATGAGTGTCCTTCTATTCTAAATATATGCGTGAAAAATCTTGGCATATCACTCATCTAGCATTGCACAATGCAAAAAATAAATACTAATTGCTTTTTTCCTTCATTTGGTGATTTTTATAATGTTTTAAATGAACAAGTAATAATCAAGTAACTTAAGCTCTCATATCAAGCAAACCATGAGTAAATGTTTCTGTTTTTACCCGAAGAATTTATAACATGAAAATGATCAATGACTATAAATTAATCTTTTCACTAGTACCTGTAGAAGTTTGTTTTATTTCTTATAAGCCTAATGAGGGCAAAATAAACTCATTAATACCTATTACAGGTTGAGAAAAAGTTATCTCTCAAATAATCTCAACCTAGAGTAGAGATACCATTAACAAGGGGATCCAAACCATGTAACTGCATTGAACAGAAGACAGATGAAAAGAGATTTTGTAAGTGAACATGCAGCAAACTGTCCATTTGCACATTATTTTCCAAACTAATGTTGCTATTAAGACTACCTGAATGAAAGTGGTAAATCTATTCTATTGTTACCACACATTTTCAAACACTAGTATTAAAATTAAGATAATCTGTTATAACTATAGCCAAATAATTGCCCATAACAAGTCTATTTTGAAACACTGGATTCATTTGATATGTAACTGATCAATTTAGAATTCCTCAGATGGTGTTTCTGTATTGGCCACTCCTGTGACCAGATTCTCCCTCTTTTGTGAAGCTCGATTTTGAGCACAAGATTTACCTCAGATAAATCTTTAAAGAGAAAAACAATGTAAAAACACGTTCTCCTTTCCTGTCAAAATAGAATCAACAAGGGAATAATCCCTTGCTGCATTTTTAAAAAATGCTCCCTATCTTTCCTTCTACCCTGAGGAACATTTGCTTCTCTTGTTTTCCTAAACAACTCTTTGAAAAACATCAGTCTCCCTGCAGGCTTTAGGAAGTTTACTGATTCTATCAGTTTAAGAGCAGCTACATTCACAGGAAGCCTAGTATTCAGGATCAATGTCCCCTTTCTGAACGCTGGGTGAAGATATCAGCCTCTGCTTGTCATTGGTGTATGACTGAATACAAGAGACTGATATGTCAATTAGTATTTCACCCTTAAGTTCCAAAATAATTTCTGCCTTGTGCCAATTGCCAGTAGCCTCGCTTTAAATGCTGACTCAAATATTATACTAACCATGGATCAAGGTGGAATGTTTTGGTCTCTGAGAGACCAGTCCCATAACTTTGAATTCAACGTGTGTAATTAAGATTTGCAGAACACGATCAGTTCAAAGGATGGGATTGTCATAGTCCAGTTAGAAATTCTAATTTCAGTGATTTCACATTTAGGAGTTGTAGGAAAACTTTAGGTCTGAAAAGAGACTTGTCTCCTGTGAAATTGGGTGAAATCATCATTAGCCACAAAGAAACAGATGTCTCCAGGTTTTATCATTTGGAAAGAGAGGGAGGGAAGGGTACTGTTGCAATTACAATATCAGGTCTAGAGCTATGGAGCACCTCGCCTGCACCAGAGGAGGACAACAGAAGGAAATTCCCTTATTTGACCAGAGGAATGAACCAGAGAAGCTGGCTAATTAGGCAATGAGTGTAAACAGCTAGCATGGAACAAGGGAAAAGTCCTTAGACTATGATAAGCAGAGTGTGCTTTCCCGACTCCATAAAGGTACCAGAAGAGGACTAAAAGGAAAATTGAGTCTTCATCATTTTATATATTGTTTCTATAGAAATATTCAAGTGATTCTGATAAATAAACAAGTTAGTATCTTTTCATTCCACCAGGATGATGGACCACAATAATGGAACGCATCCAAAAAGAAAAATGGAGAATCTTTCTCTTGAAGTGAAACATGCACTCCTGAACTTAAAGCCCCCATACCCTACTTATCTTCATGCCCTAACCTAGTAGAAACCTAACACATTTGCCCCCATACCTTACTTGTCTTCATGCCCTAACCTAATAGAAACCTAACACATTTTACTGTTTTACTAGTACTCACAATCAGAAGACACTTCTTTATATCACATACAGTATTTTCTTGTTTTACTACCAATCAGAAAGTTACTGTATTTAATGCTCCAAAAGGGAGTTGTGCTTCTTGTTTTTTTGGTATGGCTGAACTTAATATCAAAATTAAAATACAAAAGGGAGTTGAATTTTTACAAGCCAGGTAAATGCTAACTGAATGTAGTCAAAAATGCACATTTTAAAAAATGTAAAATGTGTTGCCAATTAAGTTTTTATTGCATTTCAGTTGTTTTAAATGTTTACTTTCGCTAGGAAATAAAATGAAGTCTGGAAAGAAACTCTTCCTGTATGCTCCTTTGTGGATGATGTTTTATTTTGAAGTCTGGAAAGATAGAAAATAACTACTTAAATAATGAAGAAAAGATAAAACTTTTGTTGATGTCATTTAAATTCTAAATTCTGTGCAGCAATTCTAAATCACATGGGAGACTTGATTTTCTTTAAGTGACCTCTGCTTGATATCTAATAATACATAGTCTTGGGTATTGATATCTTCAATGCACTTGATTTACTAAAAAAAATAAATCATTAAATCAAACATTAACCAACTTGCTGTCTTATAGGGAGGGTAGAAAATTGGTTATATTTTTCAGAATCATCATTTCAACACCCATCCCCTCACCAATCCAGTTCTCAGTATAAGGGGAGAGGAAAAAAAAAGAGACTCAACTTAACTTAAGTTATTACTATTTAATTCCACCTACAGTTATCCCTAATTTTATCACACTTCACTTTATTGCACTTAGCAGATACTGCATTTTTTTACAAAGTAAAGACTGTGGCAACCCTGCATCAAACAAGTATGGAGGTGCCATGTTTCCAACAGCAAGTGCTCACTTTGTCTCTGTGTCACATTTTAGGAAACTTACAAAATTTCAGACTTTGAAATTATTATTATATCTGTTATGATCATCTATGATCAGTGACCTCTGACTTATTATTGTGATTATTTTGGGGTGCCATGAATTAGCAATATAAGATGACCAACGTAATCAATAAATGTGTGTGCTCTGATCACTCTACCAACTGGCCATTCCTCTGTCTCTCTACCTCTCCTCATGCCTCCCTCTCCCCTGAGACACAGCAATATTGAAATTAGACCAGTTAATAACCTTACAGTGTCCTCTGAGTGTTCATGTGAAAGGAAGACTCACATATCTCTTACTTAGATGAGTCACTACTCTAGATGATTAACCTTAGTGAGGAAGGATATGTCAAAAGCTGAGATAGGCTGAAAACTAGGCCTATTTTGCCAAACAGTTAGCCAAGCTGTGAATGCAAACGAAAAGTTCTTGAAGAAAATTAAAAGTGAACACATGCATGATAAAAAAGCAAAACAGTCTTCTTGCTGATAAGTAGAAGGCTTTAGTGGTCTGGATAGAAGATAAAACCAGCCACAATATTTCCTTAAGCCAAAGCCTTATCCAGAGCAAGATCCTAACTTTGTTTAATTCTGTAAAGAATGAGAGAGATGAAGAAGCTTCAGAAGGAATATTTGAAACTGGCAGAGGTTGGTTCATGAGGTTTAGGGAAGGAAGTCATTTCCAAGTACAAGGTGAAATAACAAGTGCTGATGTAGAAGCCACAACAAGTTATCCAAAAGATCTAGCAAAGACCATTGGTGATGGTGGCTACACTCAACAACAGATTCTCAGTGTAAGTCAAACAGCCTTATATTGGAAGAAGGTACCATCTAGGACTTTCATAGCTAGAGAAGAGAAGTCAATGCCTAACTCCAAAGTTTCAAAACACAAGCTGACTCTTTTATTAGGGGCTAGTGTAGCTAGTGACTTTAAGTTGAACCAAATGCTCATTTACCATTCCAAAAATCCTAGGGCCCTTACAAATAATGCTAAATCTTCTCTGCCTGGGTTCTATTAATGAAACAACAGAGCCTAAATGACAGCACATATGTTTACAGCATGGTTTTACTGAATATTTTAAGCCCACTATGGAGAGCTAGTGCTTAGAAAAAAAAAATTCCGATCTAAACATTACCGCTCCTAGTCACCCAAGAGCTCTGGCAAAGATGTACAAGGAGGTTGCGCTGCTTTCATGCATGCCAGCACAGCATCCATTCTACATCCATGAAGATCAAGGAGTAATTTCTACTTTCAAGTCTTAGTCTTTAAGAAATAAATGTCAAAATGCTATTGCTGCCATACACAGCTATTTCTCTGATGAGTCTGGGCAAATAAATTGAAAACCCTCTGGAAGGAATTTGCAATTCCAGATGCCATGAAGAACATTCATGATTCATGAAAGGAAGTCAACATATCAACACTAACAGTAGTTTAAAATAAGTTGATTCCAGCCCTCATTGACTTTGAGGAGTCAAGACTTTAGTGGAGGACATAACTACAGATGAGGTAGAAACAGCAAAAGAACTAAAATTAGGAGTGGAGCCTGGAAATGTTTCTAAATTGCAGCAATCTCATGATAAAACTTGAACTTATGAGGAGTTGCTTCTTAAGGATGGATAAAGAAAGTGGTTTCTTGAGATGGAATCTATTCCTGGTGAAGATGCTGTGAACGTTGTTGAAATGACAGCAAAGAATTTTAGAATCTTACAGAAACTGATAATAAAGCAGTGACAGGGTTTGAAGAGGATTGACTCATATTTTAAAAGAAGTCCTACTGTGGGTAAAATGCTATCAAACAGTATCACATGCTACAGAGAAATCTGTCACAAAAGGAAGAGTCAATCGATGAGGCAAACTTCATTGTTGTCTTATTTTTAAAAACTTCCACAGCCATCTCAGACTTAAGCAGTCACCACCCTGATCAGTCAGCAGTCATCCCTGTGAGGCAAGACCCTTCACCAGCAAAAAGATCGTGACTTGCTGAAGGCCCAGATGGTCATCAACATTTTTAGCGAGCAAGTTTTAAAAATTGAGATATGTACATTGTTTTGAAAACATAATTCTGTGGCATAGTTAATAGACTATAGTATCATCTAAAAACATAAATTTTATAGGTACCGAGAAACCAAAAAAATTGTGTGACTTGCTTTATTGTGATATTTGCTTTATTGCGGTGATCTGGAACTAAACCTGCAATATCTCTGAGGTATGCCTATATTTTATCAAAATGTTTAATTTATAGGTAATAATTTAGTTTAAGGATAGTTGTCGAGACTAACTAGATGTGCTAAAGAAGTTGATACTAAAAATGGTGAGTGTCAGTGAAACTTAGCTGAAAGCCGATAAGATTGGCCATCTAATGGCGATTAAGTATGCTATAAATTTAAATCTTTGAAATACTTGTTGAGATTTATTCAGGCAGACAAACAAAGATAACAAAAGTCTTTTGTGTGTTTGTCAGTCATTTCCACTCCTCTGTTGTTGTAGTGTCAAATAATGTCAGTTATTTAAGGGCAATTACTGTAATTTTAAATTCTCAACAAATTAAACTATAAAGACTAGAAGTCCAAGAAGGACCCTACTCATTTTTCAAGTACATTTTCCATCTTCCTTTTTTAAAGGTGTTTTAATTGCTTGGATGTGTAGAAAGAAAAAAAAACACCAATTTTTTTCTTAATCAGTTGGTGCTTTTAAAGAAAAATGTAACAGCCATGTTTGGATATTTCTTTTTCACTGAGCTATGTTTTATAAAATTTTTCCAATGGCGCCATGTTTTTTCAGATGGGTAAGTGTGATTATTTTAAATTAGATTTTGCTAATTTTCTTACATTGGAGTAGCTATATTTTTAGCCCTCTCTTGCATTCTATATTTATAATTAAATGAAATTAGGTTAGAATTCAGAAAGAAAATGTCCAGGGAAGCAAAATGAGCCCCAAAAATGAATGTGTGTGTATATATATATATATACATATATATTTAAAATTATGTTTGATAATAAATTGTTCTACCAATAAAAATATTGCAAATGAAACAAAAGGACAACTAATGTGAAAAGGACCATTAAAGTAGTTTTACAAAATTTAAAGTGAAGCAAGAAAATAATTATGTCCCATAATCTTTAAGCTATATTGACAAAGTTTAAATGTTATATAATTTAAGAGGAAGAATTCAATACATTTTATATTTCATGAGATCTTTTTTTAAGATTTAGACAGCATCTAGGATTTCTTTGCAGTAATAAAGACAATGATCCATTATGTTCTTCTATTACTAATTATTCTGTAAAGATTGTCTGTTCCAAAAGATAATTAGAAGGGGTGAAATTTAATTCCATTAAACAGAACTCAACTGGGACATAATGAAATTTTGCTGCGAAGTTAAAGACTTTGAAGCCAAATAAAAAGCTTTTACATAGAGCAAATGACATTGTGAATCTCACACCTTATTCATGGAGGGTGTACTTAAGACATAGTAGGATAAGATTATGTTTACTCATGACGAGTTTTAAGTGTTCACTTAGCACAAACATTCGTTAAAAATGTTTCCTCTTGTTTTCTGTAAATGAGAATTTTAGTGATGGCCAGGGGTACTTTTAGATTCCAGGTTTGTTCATTCATTTATTTAACAATAAAGTTTTGCAAAACTGTTATACACCAGACTCTGGACAAGACACTAGGGATACCACAATTAATAGATGGGCAGTGTCTGCCAGGAAGGAGTTCTAGGTCAATCCTTCTATGATGATCAACTGAGTCTGTTTCATCTAGCAATAACGTTTGAAGTGTGCACCATCAAAACTTATGCTTAATAGATTTTCATTAAGCTCTTACTTTGTATGACTGAGATGTTTACACAAATGAAAAGGACTCAGTCCTTGCTCTCAAAGAACTTGTCACCCAGCAGAGGCAAACACGTGCACTTATAACTGCAACAAATCTTGGTGGATTTACAGAGACATCTGATTTCCTTCTTAAACCCTTGTCAGTCACCTTTTACTCAGCTCACCATTGCATCATACTTACTATACAGACCTTAGCTTTTTAATATGTCCTCTCCTCTAGACTAGAAGCAACATGAAGGAAAGTATCATATTGACTGTGTTCACATCTGTGTTTTCCATACCAAGTTAATACCTAACACATAGTAACATAGTAGGTGCTTAATGAATGAAATGGAAAAAAGTGACCACTGGTTGTTGATGATCACTAACCTTCATGGCACAGAAAACGACCACACCAACCTATAAGTAGGTGAAAACAGATATCCAAAAGATTTCATTTTTCAAAAGCACATCGTTTCTAAAAAGCAGAAACAAGATTTGAAATCAAGTCTAGATGGCTGAAAAGACCTGTGCCTTCCAAATACTAAAAGGGTCAAGCCTTCTGAGGGGACTAAGAGCAGTAGCAAGGGTGAACCCAGCGTGCTGTTTTGCATTGTCTTTTGGAAGAATAGGACGGTTCCCTCTAGTTCTGTGTATAGCAGAATGGAGCAGAATGGAGGAGGAGCCCACCCCTAGCAGACTGTGACCTAGCACTACTCCCTAAACCCAACAAAGAAGGAAGGGGGAATCCCTAATCCACAGGAGAGTGAGGGTTTCTGGTTCTAATAACTAGCACCAGAGGAAGCGCGTATCTGAAGCCCTCCTTTCAGGTTCAAGAGATTTTTGAAATATCTTGTACTCAACCACGGGTGGGTGTGTGAATTAATAAGGTCTCCCCTCAAAAACTACTTTCAATGGTCAGTTTGGAATGACACATTATTTCCTTGGTCCTTGAATTAATTGAAGCCTGTAGGCCTTAAATATAAAGACTGATAATATTTCAGCTGCTTAAATTCTGGCTCAAAGTTATTTGTACCTGAAGAACCCAGGCCCTGAATGATTGGTTATTTTCAATAATGTCTCTAGACTACACTCATTTGACCCCCAGAATAAAAGGGGCCCATGTTATATATGGGGTCCTATGTAAAAACCAATTCTGCTGTGGTGCACCTGTTGAGGTGGGAGGAATGGTTTTCTCTCTCTATCTTATTCTTTCTTTCTGTGCCCATAGATGAAAAGACTTGTAGTTCTTTATAGTAGGCAGATAATGGCCCCCCAAAATGTCCACATCCTAATTCCTGAAACAGTGAATATGTTATATAACATGACAAAAGGGGGCTAAGGTTTAGACCTAATTAATTTGCCAATCAGCTGATCTTGAGGTGGATAGAGTATCCTGAATTATCCTCGTGGGCTCGATGTCATGACAAAAGTTCTTACAAGTGGAAGTGGGAGGCAGAAGAAGGAGCACTAGATAGATCACAGCATGAGAAGGTCTTGGGCAGACACTCCTGGTTTTAAAGACGAAGGAAAAAGACCATGAGCCAAGAAATGTTGTGACCACCAGAAGCTGGAAAAGTTAAGGTAATGCCTTATGCCCTCCAGTCTCCGGAAGGAATACAGCCCAGCTGACACTTTGAGTTGAGCCCAGTGAAAGCCTTTGCAGACTTTTGACTGTCAGTAATGTAAGATAATAAAGTTGTATTGTTTTTAACCACCAAATATCTAGTAATTTGTCACAGCAACAATAGGAAATTAATATACACTAGGAGCTCTTCTTGCCATCACAGTAAAACCAATGACAGAGAAAGCAGAGTTGATGAAGAAATTAGGTCCTTGGTGACGTTGTTTAGCCACTGAAGTCAAATATATTTGGGGGGAGAAGAGATATATGTTCTTTACAGAAAGATTCTGAATAATAAATATGAAAGCAATGTGGAGAATTGGAAAATGACCTTTAGAACTCCACAGTGCTAACTACTCCAAGCAAGATCCAGTGATAAATGATAAAATGAATAGGGGAAATTTTGATGAGAAATGGCATATTAGCATAGCCTCAAATGACTTCTGCCCCTAAATATTTATTAATTAAGGTGATAGTTTTAACATATCTCCCCAAATTATTTGATAGTCCTCTCTCTAGGAGGTAGAAATTAGCTTGTCTGCCCTTTGAATATGGGTTGGACTGAGGGAATTTCATTGAAATGTTGAGTATGGGAAGAGAAAAATGGTAACTTCAAAGTGAGTAACATTCTTTCTACAACAATACTTGATGAGTACACATCAAAAGTGTCAAGATAATGAATGTTGAGGAAAGATTCAAACTGTCATACACAGGAGGAACTAAGGCAACATGACAACAAAATGCAATGTGGTATCCTGGAACAGGAAACGAATATTGGAAAAACTGGCAAAATCTAAATAGTCTATAGTTTAGTAAATATTATTGTACCAATATTAATTTTGATAATTGCACTGTGACTACAGAAGTTAACAGGGAAAACCAGATGCGGAGTAGATGGTAACTCTCTGTACCTCTTTTGAAACACTTCTGTAAACTGAAAACAAAAAGTTGAATACAAGCAACTCCATAATCAGAGTTCAAAGGCAAATAACAAATTGAAGGAAATGCTTAATATAGTTAGCAGAAAAAATGATTGACTGCCTAACTATAAAGGGGCTTTTATAAACTCATTGAAAAGTGGGCAAATAAAATAAATAATATATAGTGAGAAATGCAAATGTGAGGATTACAGTGAGGAATACAAATAGACATATGGGAATAATCAACCTTACAAAGAATAATAAAATAAAAAATAAAATCACAGTCTTTTTTTTTCAGCCTATCAAGTTAGTAAACATTAAAAAAAGATAATACTTTATCTTTGAGATTATGGAAAGAATAGATTCTCTCATATATTCTTGTTAGGAATATAAACTGATATAACTTTTGTCAGTAAATCTTTTAACAAAAATACATCTTAAAAATATACACATCTTAAAGGCAGAAATTCTGCCTTGTGTTATAGGACTGACTGCAAGTTTGTTGGTTGGTTTTACTTTCTTTTTTGCTATGTGACTGTTTTTTTTTTTTTTTGAGTTGGAGTCTCACTCTGTCACCCAGACTGGAGTGTAGTGGCTGTTCCCGGCCACTGCAACGTCTACCTGCTGGGTTCCGGCGATCCTTCTGCCTCAGCCTTCCAAGTAGCTGGAACTACAGGCACGCACTACCACGTCCAGCTGATTTTTTGATTTATTGTAGAGATGAGGTCTCGCCAAGTTGCCCAGGCGGGTCTTGAACCCGCGGGCTCAGGCAATCCACTCACCTCAGCCTCCCAAAGCGCGGGATTACAGGCTGAGCCACCAAGCCTGGCTTATGTGACTGATTTTTAAAAAATTAATGAGCATGTGTTACTTTTAAAATTAGGGTTTCAAAAGTGATTTTCCTTAAAAATAAATAATTACACAAAATGGAAAGCTATAAAGGCAGAAATATGCTGTTATAAAAGAACTTTCAATGGCATAGAAAAATGCTAATATTTTTAAAAGTAAAAAAGCCCTGCATTTTTAAATAGCACATATAATATGAATCTATTTTCATATTATATATATATATATATATATATATATATATATATATATATATTTCTTAAAAGACTGGAATGTTATATATGAAAATGCTAGTAGGATGACATGGTTTTCATATTTTTCTTCATCTCTATTTTCTAAATTTTCTGTAAAAAAAACTGTATTGATTTTTGCATTAAGGTTCTTTCGTAAATAAATGAAAAGTGGCAGAAGAAAATGACAGTCCAGGACATCTCAATCAGTCTTATTTGTCATTAAAACTACTTCTGGAGTGCCTGTCTCCATGTGCCGCCCTGCCTGTCTTCAAGTTTACGCCTCTGTCAACCTATGCATTACAGGCTTTGGTGATCTGTTTTTGAAAAGATCACCTTTGATCCAGGCTCACAAGCCCTAGGGAGTGAACTTTGAGTTGATGTTGGTTAGGTTAGAAACAAAAATAAATCTTTTGTTGAAAACACCACTATTTTTATTGACATAAAGATGACCTTAAACAGATAGTGGGCAAAAGATTCATATCAGGCATGAAGGAGAAAGGTGCAAATCCCTCTTTCATTTTTCAGAAATTGTTTGAGAACCATTGCTCAGTCACTAACTTACAAAAGAATGACTGATGAAATGTAAAACCATGTCCATCCATGTGGACACGGGAACATTCCACAGAAAAGCTGATTTGCATACAGGTCTATGTCCCAGAATCTTGGCATCTCTGACTTTTATCATGGTCTCAGTATTCCTCTAGACACAAATTACAAAAGCAGGGATTAGTTGAGGAATACTCACGGCTGTCTGGCATATAAATAGAGAATCAACTCCTGATTGGATCCTGTTACATCCCCACTTCTCTTTGGATTACATCCAGTCTTTTCCTCTACTCCCTAAAAAAATTTAAAATACAATTAAAAAACAAAAATTAAGCCGGGCTCGGTGGCTCAGCCTGTAATCCCGCGCCTTTGGGAGGCTGAGGTGAGTGGATTGCCTGAGCCCGTGGGTTCGAGACCCGCCTGGGCAGCGAGACCTCATCTCTACAATAAATCAAAAAATCAGCTGGGCGTGATAGCACCTGCCTGTAATTCCGGCTACTCAGAAGGCTGAGGCGGAAGGATCGCCAGAGCCCAGCAGGTCGAGGCTGCGGTGGCCGGGAGCGGCCACTGCACTATAGTCTGGGCGACAGAGTGAGACTCCAACTCAAAAAAAAAAAAAATTTGCAGCTGAGGGTCTTAATTACATAACTGTACTTCTGCAGTGGTATTTGACAACTATAGTGTTTGAAAACAGTGTGTTTACTTGTTAAATAGTCACTTAAATTGTTCATGGTAATGACCTGCCAGGCAAATCCAGGCCCAGACCAACAATTTTGAACAGGAAAAAAAGATTCCCATGGGGAAAGATGATATTTACATTACATAAGCGATGCTAAATGTTCATTTAGGAGGACATGAAGAAAACTCTTGGGACAGATGGACAGATGAACTGCAGAGGTAATGTTTCAGAATTGAGGGGAAACGCTGCGTGCCAAGTATCCATTTCTGAATTACAGTCATAGCCACCAAGCTTTCTCCCACTGACATCCGAGGGCTACTTCTGAGGCTTCACACCTTTTGCCAACTTCTCCCTGTTTTCAGGAAGGAAAAGCAGTCTGAAACAAAACACAAGACTTTGAAGTCAGTGAGGCCTGTGTTTGAAACCTGGCACCTGCCAGGCATGTGACCTCAGGCAAGTTAATAAATCCCTTTTGGGTCCTGAATTTCTTCATCTATAGAATGTAGACTAAATCAAATAAGATAGTTTTAGCAATATATTCCTTAAAAGGTTACTGTGAGAGTTCAGTGTAGTTGTATGTAAAACGACCTTGAAATGGTAGTGATCCTCATTGTGAACTTCAATTTGCATAGGTTGACTCTCCATCTGAAAATATGGTTCCTGATATCCTGCCCTGAAATATTTACAAGCAACCAGCACAGAGCTGAGAACAAGAGATCTTTTTTCTCTATTACGTAAGCAGAAAGAAACACCTGAATATAAACAGGGTTGGCAGCGCTAACGTAACATTCTAATGATCAAGTGCTGTCTGGCCAAGGATATGGAAAATTCTTACAGTGATGAATTTTTAACATTGAAATTTGACTTACCTTCTGTGCACCACTGCTTTAAATCCATTTTGGAAACAGGCAGAGCATAAATAAATAAATAGTCAACTCTTCTCTGGATGTTTGGGAGAAAGCAGTTAGTGATTGAGAAGTCATGGGTCAATGTGTAGGAGAGAGTTAAAAACAAATGTCTTATGAGGAAAAGAACTTGAACACTAAGAATGGAAATATTCCTTGAATGGGAACCCAGATCACTTGGGTGCCTTTCCTCTGGGAATCTCTTTGTTCTGTTACCAACATTAGGGTAAGTTACAAAGCACAGTCCTCTGATTGGCTACTTTCTCTGTCCTTTCTTTCTATTTCCTTGTCCATTCCTTTATTGTGCGAAGAAGTTTTCTCTCGCTTCATCTTTTCCTGTTGCTCTCTCCCCTCCCTCTGCTTGCCACTGGCTGTATGTTGGTTCTCATGTTACCCTGTTCCTAATCCTTACTGTTAGTAGGTGTTTCGTGGTGTCTTTTGTTGGGAGACAGGACAGAGCATCTGATGCTAACCAAATGCATTCTCCATCTGCTCTCCACACCAGCCTCACATACGCCCCTTCTAACTGATTAGTCTGAAGGGATTGTGGAGGGCACCCCTGTAGGGCACCATTAACTGGGAGCCATTTCCTCCCATTCGCACCACCCATAGAACATTCCATTTGAGCTCAGAACTTGGATTGAGATAACTGTATTGAGATGGCACTTTCTTCCCCACACCCTCTGCTCTGTACTTCCAGATCATTCTCAGAGCTCGTGTCCTCCTAAATCATGATAAATGTATGTGGAAGGCTATGCCTCCCTCTAGCTTAACTCTGAGTTATACATAGGAAAATGAAATATCCACTTAGGGTGCTGGTAAAACAGAGACGTTAAGTAAAACAAACTACGAAAAACATCAACACAAAACATGAACAAAACTACAAGACAGAAATGGGCAATTAGAAGCCCTAGAAAGAAGCAACTTGAGTGTGGAGCACTTTACTCTGATGTCTTAAAACATTTAAGTTGTGTTTTGAAACACATATGAGAAGGGACCACCAACCTTCCAGAATTTACGGCCTCCTCAATTCATACTCTGTGTCTGTTCTTGGTGAGGGATTCTTAAGAGAGGTCTCTACCAGTCCCTGGAAACCATGCTCAAAATCTAGGGTATGTACGTTTTTCGGGGGTAAAAGCATATGAGACCTCTGAGAGTCTGTACTTAAGAATTGCCACACTAGTGAGCTGGAGGAAAGGACTTATGTGTGATTCATCTTTGTATGCTGGGGGCTAGAATGGGGTCTATCACAATGGGTACCCAATATTGGTTGATTTGCAGTGGGCCTTTCTGAGTACTGAAGATTTTTTGATACTCATATATCAAAAAGATGTGACTAGTGATTCTATGAACCTACTCTGTGGTGGTGATTTAACATTTTGGTCTACCTGGCTGTAACACACACACACACTTTTTTCTTTTAAAATTATTGGATGGTCCTTTGTACTTTGGTAAGCTTAGAAGAACCATAGGCTCAAACTTGGCAAAATGGTTGTTTGCTGGGTTCTAATACTGGGGTTTGCGACTACGGTCGATCTTCCATGCCCACAGCTCTGTATTCTCAGTCTCCACAGATCAAAAATATTTTTTAAATAACTATAAATAAAAATAACAATACAACATAAAAAACAATGCAGTATACTATTTACATAGCATTTACATTGCATAAGACACCAGAAATAATTTAGAGATGATTTAAAGTATATGGGAGGATTACACAGAGGTTATATGCCTATGCCATTTTATATGAGAGACTAGAGTATCCTTGGATTTTGGCGTGTGGTCGGGGATCGGTGATCCCGGAACCAACACCTCGCAGATATTGAGGAACAACTGTACTTAAACCAGAAATGTTTTTATGTCCTCTGTATACTCATTTGTGGATTTTAAATCTGGCTGTTGTTTTGTTGGTTTTAAAAATTGACAGGTAGGCCAGGCACAGTGGCTCAAGTCTGTAATCCCAGCACTTTGGGAGGCCGAGGCAAGAGGATTGCCTGAGTCCATGGGTTTGAGACCAGCCTTGGCAACTTGGTGAGCCCTTGTCTCTACAATAAATAATAATAATAAAAATTAGCGGGGCAAGGTAGCATGCACCTGTAGTTCCAACTCCTTGGAAGGCTGAGGCAAAAGGATTGCCTGAGCCCAGCAGGTTGAGGATGTGGTGGCCGTGAGCGTGCCGCTGCACTCCAGCCTGGGCGACAGAGTGAGACTCCAACTAAAAAAAAAAAAAAAAAAGGAGAGGTGTTTGAAGGCAAAATAAATTCGGAGAATTTTATCCCCAAGTGTCAGAGGCTCTCCAGTATCTGTGCATGCCACAGTCTTCTAGGAAGCAAGTTACAGTGGGGATTCCAGGGCCCCATCCCCAGAAGGTCAAGATAACTGGTTTGGAATCCATATTTTTTAACAAAGACCTCAATTGATTCTGAGAAGGATACTCTGACTATCAGTCTTTGAAAAACACTGTTCTATATTGGCTCACTCGTGCCATTAATATTCATTGAGGCTTACATCTAAATTTAGGGGAAAAATGAGCATGTATCACTTTTGCAACTTTCCTTTGAATCTGCATTTACACGAGACAAAGAGAATGTGGAAAACTGCTTTAGGGTAGAAGCAACCAACCCTGTTTTAGACTTGTGCTTTGTTTTGTTTTTAATCTGTGGGGAATTTCTAAACTAATCAGTGAAAAGCAGTGTGGAAAAACTTTTCACGTTATTATCTGCTTCATCTTTGGTGCCAGAGCATATTAAATGTTAACACTGAAACTTACAAGGGCCCATAGCCAGTAGATCCTTGAGGACAATGACAGTTCATGGCACTTGGCCACTCTGTAAGTTTGTTTTTACTCTTGTAGCTCTCTCCTCGGTGTATTATTGTTATTTATTGAGTTCTAGTCCATCATTACAGATAAATATGTTGACAGTGCAGAGACCTTCTCCTTACCTACGCACCTGACAAGGGAGGACTGTACTTGGTTTTGCTTTGTTTGTTTTGAGAACATTTGTTGAGTACTTGTATGGGATAACTATGGCTAGTTATCACATACTCAACTCGTTCAGTTCTCACAACAATGCTGCATACTAGGACTTTAGTTGTTACATACTACATGCATGGTGCATGACAATTCTCCTCCAGAAATAGTTAAGTAAACAAAGGTCAAAAAGAGTGTTGGCTCTAAGCGAGGTGCAAATTATGGTATAATAATATCACTCACAATGCTGTGAAACCTAGCTCATGGGCAGACGTGGAAACTAAAACTTGTACTGATTCATAGACAGGCATTGACGCTACCAGTATTTCCATTCCCCTTCTCTCATTCTGATCGCCATTTTCTTAGAATTATTGCAGAATACATGTTGCTTCCAAAGAAACTATTGATTCTGAGACAAGGACAAGAACTCGCCAAGAGCTGCAGCTACCAAAATATTTCCCCTGGTCACCATTTGGCCACAAGGAACTGAGAACCAAATCCCAGACGTGAACCCTAATGCTTTGAGTGCTCGTTGACCTGCCTATCTGCCTTGTATCATGTGGTTTCTGGAAAGCCATTATCTTGACCTCAGATTGCTTTTTTCCAATACTGGGAGTCTGCCTTAAGGAAACAGCCAAAACCGGCTCACGTAAATGATCGAAATCTAGTTACAGCGGGAGATGCGAAAGAATGACTGTCAGAAGTGCTCTCAGCTGGGAAAGCCCTGTGTACACCTGGGCTCACACTCCATTTTGCCTTCCCAGCCAGGAAACTTAGGACACGTTGCTTAATATAGAAATGGACTTCAACTTCCTCCCATATAAAGTAGGAATATGAAAACCTTCCTTCAAGCACTGTCATGAGGATTAAATGAGATAACTTTTGTCTGGCACATACCAATGCACAAATAAGCTTCTCAAATGCTTTTTTTGTTGTTGTGTTGTTTTTTAACTAGACAAAGAAGACTCTTTCCCAGTGACACATTGTCTTTAGAAAAATAACAGTACATGCTTTTAACATAAACCTGCATCTGACTTCTATACAATAATGGACAAGATAAGACTGTAGAAATATTTTAGAATTTTTTTGGTGAGCTCTATTAGTCTGTGTTAAAGAAGGAAAAAACCTTTTACTACAAACTGAAAAGGAAGAGAAAGGAAAAAATTGGCCTCTTTAAACAATGAGGGATATATATATTTTTGTCAGTATCTTAAAGAGGCTTTTCTTATACAAACAGGAGTATTTGCTGGTCACTACCCAGATTTTTTTTTCTTTTGATGTACATTAAAAAAATTAAAAGGCATATTCTTAGAAAGACATCTGTGCCTGGGGTGACTCACATTTGATCAATCCCTGTGAACCGAGCTTTTCAGGGGATGTGCAATTATTTGCTCAGTTAGGCTTAAACTTTTTATTTATCTAATCACCCCCCTGTAATGCTTTGATCTGAACTTCCAAGGCTTATTTTTCAACCACTTTAGCTACATATTTTTAGTCTTATAGTCTAATCAACCTCAGCCCATAAAACATGCAATGTCCTGTTTAATGCATCCTATTAGGAAATCAGCTGCCACATGGATTTTGTAATCTCCCACTTTGTGACTGGGTGAGCTGTTTGGAAGTGTCATTAATATCATTATTCTAGGAGAGCAGGAGAGAGCTGGCAGCCAAGTGCATCCTTTGTGTCCTGGCTGGCTTCTCCTTGCTAACGTTTGCCCAGTGACTCAGAGGTGAATCACTGCTTTCTGCAGGTGTATGCTTGGGACTCCTGGAAGTCTTCCACACCCCAGTGGGGGCAAATGTTTACCTCACTAATTCCTGGGGCTACTCAGTAATTTCAGCCAACTTAATTTGACTGTACAATAGTTTAACAATTATATATGTGTGTGTGTGTGTGTGTGTGTGTGTGTGTGTGTGTATTTATATCCCAGGAGAATATTGCATCTTAGAAATTAAGAAGTAAAACCTGTCATTGGGTAATTAGAAAATGTTGTTTTTATTTGAAATATTTAGAAAGAAAAGCAATTCCTATGTATGTAATTTTACTGCAAAACACGCACTTGGTGATAATATTTCTCTTTCTGTTTGGGTATATGTGGAGGACAGAGGCCCATAACAAGTGGGAATTACAGACTCTAATTCCTTTCCCAGCCTTGGGGCTGATTTATTTGAGTGTTGTCAGACATTTTAGCTCATCAGAGACTCTTTCTTTCTAAAGGATACTACTCAATTTTTGGTTACAGAAACAAAAAAGTAAATATATGTCTTTACTTTGCTAATCTCTGAACAAATCTTGTTTTTACATGTTAGCAGGACTGAATAAAAATAACAGCCACTAATTAATAAAAAATAAACAAGACTTAAGAACTTCAAAATACAGCTACAGCACAAATTTGCTGAAAGTTGATGTCCATAAATTGAGATCTATGACACAGTATAGCACACAATGGTAATAGCTAACATTTGATTACTTCCTATGTTCCAGCACAATTTGAAATGCTTTATGAACACTAATTCATGTGATTTTTCAGAAGACCCTACAGCATTGGTACTTTTACTGTCTCCATCTTACAGATGAGAAACTCCAGGCAAAGAAAAGATAAGCAACTTGCCTAAGGTCACACACAGATAATAATAAGTGATAACACCAGAATTTAAGCCCGGACAGTCAGATCTCAGAACCTGAATTATAAAACACTATGTTACTATGGTCTAATGACAATTTTTTAAACAAACACAGCAGATTCTGCACACTTAACTGAATTCTCCATACACCAAGTAGTTACCTATTATGGATGCTTTATACTTATTCCAAATGTTGCCACAGCTCAACATTTCTGGAACTCTCTTTTCTTTCATTAAAAAAATATATTTTGGAGCCCCTGCCTTGTTGTTTTAAATATCATCAGTAAAAACTCTTTGAGGTCAGATTTAATTTTTGAAAACAGTTTAAGGTAATTCAGAACACAGGCTGTTGAAGAGAGGAGAAATCAAGTTTGGTAAGATCACTCTAATTTAAACTGTCTCTAAAGATAATTTTCAAACAGGTATTCTAAAATTCCAAAAGTATTTTGTGTGATGGCTGCATCATTAAAATAAATGTAAAAACCTGCAAAGGTCATTCTGGAGAGCATTAGAAAGACGGAGAGCAGTAACAGAGATGTGTCTGATACAGTGATTCATCCTCGAAACGTATGAAACTACCCTATTAGGTCACAATTCAATAGATGCTGTTTGGCTACCTGACCTGTTAGAAGCCCCTTTTGACTTTTTCTCTGTATCCAAATTTATATAGGGGATATATCAGTCAAGACCCTAGTGAGAAAAAGTGACTCAAAATGGGTAATTGAGGAGAGTTAAATAAAGAAACCATTTACAAGGTCATGGGAAGGGTTTGTGGAAACCAGAAAGCATGGATCCCAGGACAACAGCAGAGAGGCACCATCACACCCCTCAGTAAGCAGAGACAGGGTAAGGGAGGGGCGACTGGGAGGGTTGCTGCCGTGGACAGGACTTTCAAGGGCTTCATCCAAGGGAGGCAACCAAACAGAATGAGCCTAGCTCTGAGCAAATGTCCCATCTCACTCTCCTCCTGTTCTCTGCACTCCTGCTGGTCCCCCCCTGACCAAACCCAACTAGAACACACATAGCAAAGAGACTGCCTGTTGTGGCAGCCCATTGACATCACCTTGTTGGGGCACACGGCAGGGTCAAGCCTGCTTTCCATCTGGTTCCCACCTTTCTAGAGGAGAGGAACAAAAATATAGTAAACATGTTTCATATACAAATTATGTTCTGGTTACTAAACTGGCCTGGGAAAGGGAGGGGGCAGGACCTGACATTTACTAACATTATTTACACTTCCTGAGTACCTGCGATTTGCCAGGTGTTTTACTTATGTTGAAAAAGAAGACTCGCTGTATGAAAAGAATGTGATGTTACTTCTGTTTTCCTCTCAAAACCCATAACTACATTTTAAGTATGAAAAAAACAGACAAGTCTTGTCTCTATTGAGGGGCATTCTACAAAATATCTAAGCAGTATTCCTCACAACTGTTAAGTAATCAGAAACAAGGAATTCTGGGAAAATATCACAGCCAAGAGAACCCTTAGGAGACAAGATCAATAAATGCAGTATGGTGTCTCAAATGGGAAAGTAGAAAAGAAAAAAGACATTTGGTAAAAACTATGAAAATCTGAATAAAGTGTGGACTTCAGTTCACAATAATATATTGATATTGGCTTGTTCATTGTGACAATGGTACCCTACAATATAGCATGTTAATAATAGGGAGATTGGAGATGAGATGTCCGGAAACTGTAATATCTTGGCAATTTTCTGTAAATCTAAAATTGTTCTAAAATTTAAAAATGTATTAAAAAAATAAAAACCTGATGCTTCTCTTTTCTTGGAGAATAAGAATGAAGAAGAAGAGGAAGAGGAAGAGGAGGAGAAAAAGACTACACCTTAATGCATCCTTCATGTCCATGTTCTGCCACGATGCCCAGCCAGTGCTGGGTCAGTCAGGAGGTCCTGCCACCACTTGACTGGGCACCGTGAGCAAACTGCTTAAACATTCTCACCCGATGATGTTTCAGTGTTAGATTACAGATATGCATATTTTCCGAGGTCTCGGGGTCCCATGCAATAATCATTTAATGTGAAGAACACCAATAATACTTCTCTTAAAAAAGTCAATTCCCACTCTTTAAAAAAAATTTACACAAGCCTGGTAAATATAAAATAAAGGCACTTAAGCAAGTATTATAGCAATGGAAAACTAACATTATATCTGATTTTAATGTAGAAATAATACATTCGACTCTAAAGCCAATTTTTGCCACTGAAAATTTACCAGAAGAATGTCGTTTTATAAATAAGCTGCCTTCCAGTGATGTCACTCACATTTCTAATGTATATAGATGAGTATACATATATACAAGGGAACTACTAAAAAATGTATGTATATTTTAAGTATGATGTCCACTCAAAAGATGGTGTTAATCAAATAAATGCTAGCGTCACCATGCGACAGGCAGGACAAAGAAAATGGTGGAAGCATGGTTGAGCAAATGTCATATCACATACTGCTACCATAATCCAATTCAACTCTGAAAAGTAATACATAGATAACATCTCTTAAAATATATATACATTTTTTTTTTAGCATCCCCTGTGTACACACAAGAGGGGACTCAGAAAAAAAACCAGAATTATCTTTTTGAGGGCACATCAACCAAAGTTTTATCTGGAAGTTTTGAGAAGGTTGTGTCATGGTTTGTAGAAGAAATGTCCTAAGTTGTGGCAAGCAGGTGACTGGTTCTTCTAACATGACAACGTATCTGCCCACACTGTGCTGTGTTCAACAGTTTTTGACCCCAAACAGCATGACCCCTGTGTCCCACCCTCCCTATTCACCTGATCTGGCTCTAAGCAACTTTTTGTTTGTTTGTTTCCTGGATGGAAAAATCCTCAAAGGGAAATGTGTTGCCGATGTGGAAGAGACAGAAACAAACAAACAAACAAACAAAAAACCTGCAGAAGCACTAAAGCGCATCAAAATTGAGGCGTTCAAAAACAGTGGAAAAGGCATCTTGATAGGTGTAGTGCATCAAACTGAGAGTACTTTGAAGGTGACTGACATTTAAACATATAAGAATAAATACACAATTTTTAATGAATAAATTCCAGGGTTTGGGGGTTATATATAAGATATATATATCGCATGCATCGATATGCACCATACCATGAATCACATACATTACTATATATACGGGATGTGTGAATATGGGGTCTCAGAGAGCCACTTATTGCTGTGCAACCTTCTGATGGACCAGCATGGCCCCAGAGATCCTATTTTTGCGTTTTTGTTTGACTCTGTGTTGAGCCAGAGTCTCTCCCGGGGCCAGGAGAGATATGGAGCGTCTAAGGCTGATGGGCGCCTGATACCCTCCACACATGCCTGCACCATGGAAAGCCCCTGACACCGACAGGCTGCTCTGCCACGGCTTCCAGCTCCTTTCAGCTCAGCTCATTCCTTGTCTGGATATTCTGCCCTCTCATTAGCATCAGCACCCTCCCAGACTGGCCACCCTGCTCCCCACCTCTTGGCACCTGACTGTGAGCATGCCCTGTGGAGACCACAGGAAGGGGGAGTGTAGCCCTAGCAATGAACCTCAGTTTGTTCCACTACTTTTTTCTGAGGAGTCAAACAAAGTGAAAGAGTGAAGTGGAACCATGGGTGAATGGAGAGCGTGGAGACTTTGCAGCCTGCAGAAGTGAGTGTGGACTCTGCCTCTGCCGTCACCTTCCGTGTGTCCCAGGGTAAGTCTTTTAATATCTGCTTTCTCATCTTAGAAAGATGGATGTGGACCAGAAATAATGCCACTTGCACGTGACGAGAGTTCAAGGGATGGCAGCATTACTGATAGTTAAGACGTGATCTTTTCTTGTATGAGGCTGTGAGGACTGTTCTTTTTCTTTCTATAACCCTGATCACCCATTTGCTGCAGATGAACTAACAGCAACTTTTCAGTGGGGTATTTAGCGTTTTATTTTTCTCTGGCTTCTTTCCCCTTGATAGCCTGGGTCTACAGATTCTTTGAATCCTGAGCAGGTGTCTAGAAGAGAGACACATGGAGTATGCCAGGTAATATATGTTTAATGAATGAATTAATGTGCCTTTAAAAGACTGTTCCACAGAACATGTACCCATGGATACAAAAGTGCAATGTATATACGCTCATGTGCACAGACTTGCATTTGTGGCATCCTTCTGTGGACACACACATCTGTGCTCGACAAATACGTCCCTCTGTGAAGCAGTATGGGCATATTCATGACTCAGTGAGTTGAGCCACAAGTCCTGTGGATTTCAAATGGTGCTTTGCCCAACTTTAGATCAGTTTTTTCAAATGTGTGAGTGAACGAGCCTGAATTGGTATGATTGTGCTCGAGAGCCTCTGAAATTGGATATTAAAGCATTCTACAAAAAAGTGCCAAAGAATGGCTACATATATCCATGAACAAATTTCCAACAATAAGTGGGCTTTTGAAGTTTTAGGAGAACATTGTTTCCAGGGCCTACTTCAAACATGAAAGTGAAGATGTGCCAAATTCTGAAGTACTCTTCCGACTTCCATTAATGGGAATTCAATTCTGTCAAGATAATGCTATTCTAATTGCTCACCAAAAATAATGGTCACATCATATTTATTATTAGTTCTTTTGAATTCTAAAGAATCCATTCTAAAATGTTAGGTTCATATTACAGTTCCCGGCACAAACCTGATCAGCATTTTTGCTTTTTCAGTTTTAGAACGCTTTCTCGAGTGTGACAGAACGCACACGTGAAGTGGGTCCCAACCCACCCCTCTGCCCAGGAAGCTCAGCCGGAGTACCATGTGAAAAGGCATGAATTTAGAACTATGTGGTTAAAAACAGCAACAAAGAAACACGAGCTTTGCAATCAAAGCCTGGTTTCTCATTTGCAAACTGTGTCACCTTGGGAAAGCTACTTAACATCGCTGTTTACGTTCGTCCATGGTAAAATGTGGGAAAAGAGAATCCAACTCGCATGGCAATATTGAGCACTTTAAATGAGATGATTAACAGAAAATGTCTGGTGCATAGTTGGGACATAATGTTTAGTTACAAAGATGCATAATTAAAGACCCTAAAGAAGCTTATTAAGAAAGAGCCTTTCCTTCTTTGGAGAAATCAAAAACTACCTGCCATTGGTGCTGTGCAGAGGTTAATTGCTGCGGTGACCATTAACCTCCATTGTTTCCCTGTGTCCTGGGAGTCTCCCAGGGATGAAGGATCAGATGGTGCCACCCATGATGCAAAACCATGGTCTGCCCATGAAGATTCCGCCCCTAAAAATGGCCTTTGCCAGGTGTTGACCAGCCAGAATTCCTGCATCAGTGATGCCCTTGGTATGGGCTGGAGACACAATACTACCCTTACTAAAACAATACCCTTGTTATCATGGTACCTCTGCTGCCCTCTATCACCTGTGTTTATCTGGTGCCTAGCACTGAGCCTGCTGTAGAACAGAACATTCACTAAATGTTTGCTGATTGAAGAAGGAAAAGAAAGAATGAATGGATGAACTCTCACTCTTGGTCTTCTCTTTGTGTCATTCTCCATGCTTAGTACCTCACCTCTCCCTCTTGTTGCATTCAGATCATCCGTCTGGTATCTACTTATTTCTTGTCAATAGTCACTTTCAGGATGCTTTCCCTGAAACCTTACACCCCCATTCCCAGTCTACAGAGTCCACTGTTTGATATTTCTTCAGAGCTCAGAGTATGGTGATAAGGATCTTGCAGTTGAACTATCCCATGTTCTTATTTATTATCTAGCTATTAACCTTCCTGTAGGGCAGGAACTGTCTTCAACATCTTGAAAAACATTTTTCTTTAATGATTTTTTAGTATATATAGGCAGGGACCTATAATGCAACGAGTTTTGTTTATAACAAAGTGACTTTCTAGGCCGGGTGTGGTGGCTCAAGCCTGTAATCCCAGCACTTTGGGAGGCCAAGATGAGAGGATTGCCTGAGCCCATGGATTCGAGACCAGCCTGGGCAACTTGGTGACACCTCATTTCTACAATAAATCAAAAAATTAGCTGGGTGTGGTAGAGAAGGTGGAAGGATCGCCCGAGCC
The DNA here is from genome assembly GCF_000164805.1 of Carlito syrichta. NCBI lineage: Eukaryota > Metazoa > Chordata > Mammalia > Primates > Tarsiidae > Carlito > Carlito syrichta. The sequence continues at coordinate 488,940 of NW_007067381.1, read as the reverse complement.
CAGCAGATCGATGTTGGGGTGGCTGTCAGCATGCCACTGCACTCCAGCCTGGACGGTGGAGTGAGACTCCACCTTAAACAAAACAAAACAAAGTGACTTTCTAGTCTCAGAATGCTTGCTTGGCGAGGAATAAAAAACCTAAAAAGTTTTAAAGTAGAAAGTGAAGAGCGCTGAAAGCCTGCTATGGATAAAGGAATGGCAGGAGAGAGGGAAGGCCCACTGTATCTTCCAGATGGCTCCATCATGGTGAACTGTTGGAAGAGGCACCATTTGAACCAGGCCTGGACATAGGGTAGAGAAAAGAACTGCCAGCAGAGGAGAAAACAAACACGAAGGCATGACAGGGGGAAGGGGAGGTGTGTGTGGCAGACACTTAAATCACACTTCACAGTCTCCAAAGGACCTTCATACTCTGTCTCATTTATTTTACACAACAGCCAGTTGAAGAGGATAAAGCAGACACTGAAAATTCCCAACACAAATACATAATAAATGTTTGAGATGATGGATACGCTAGTTACCCTGATCTGATCACTATACATTATATTATTGAAATGTCACTATGTACCCTATAAATGTGTACAATTATTGTATGCCAACTAAAAATTTAAACTAAATTTTTAAAAAGAAGACAAGGCAGAGATTACCTGGCTGCTTCTATAGAGGGGCAGAGATGCTAAGGATTCACTCAAGCTAGTGACTGCACTGGGACAAGATGTGACTGTTGGTAGCACTGAAGTCTGACTCCAACTCCACCAGTTATAAAATCTCCTTCTCTGGATAGAGCAATGGCCCCTGAGAAAATCAGGTATTTCTTATTGATGACCAGTGGCTTGGATGGGGAGAAATGGTGAACCCCTTGGGTACCTGGAAAGATCTTTAGAAAACTGAAAATCAAGAGTGAACTCAGGGTCACAAATTGCCTGTAGGCCAACTCTGAATGATGAACACTGTGTAAGGCAAATGACACCATAGGGTGGAGGCTTAGTAATAATGAGGGTTAGCATCATGGAGCCTTGGGCTCTGAGTGGGCACTTGCTCTGGGTGCTACATGTATCAGCTTCTTTGCTCCTCACAACAAATCTGTGAGACTTAGAAAAGTGAAGATGTATTTCCCAGGTTCTCAGCTGGTCAGGCATGAGGTCAGGATTCGCCCCAACTGACTGTCCTCTCAACCACTGAGCTGGGAGGTGGGTTTCACTACTTGTGTGCCATGAACCCCTTTGGCTATCTACCAAAGTCCATGGATGCTTTCTCAGAAAAATGTGCAAAATAAAATATATAGGCTTACAAAGAAAACCAGTTGTGTTAAAATTTAATTACCAAAATGTTTTTTAAAAACATGTGTGTGTGTGTGTATATATATATATATATTTTTTTTTATTTTTTATTTTTTTTATTTTTTGAGTTGGAGTCTCACTCTGTCACCCAGACTGGAGTGCAGTGGCCGCTCCCGGCCACCGCAGCCTCGCCTGCTGGTCTCCGGCGATCCTTCCACCTCAGTCTTCTGAGTAGCTGGAATTACAGGCACGCGCTACCACACCCGGCTGATTTTTTGATTTATTGTAGAGATGAGGTCTCGCTGCCCAGGCGGGTCTCGAACCCGCGGGCTCAGACAATCCACTCACCTCAGCCTCCCAAAGGCACGGGATTACAGGCTGAGCCACCGAGCCCGGCTTAAAAACATATTTTTTGTTATTGCAATATATGTGCTTCTTTGTTAATAAGTTAACAGCTGGCGGCTGGTCATAATTTGGAAGTTGTGATGGCTATAAACAGTACTTCAGCAATAAATGTAATGGGATATGAAAATATCTGTGATTTTTGTTGATAACAAAGGCATATGTACACGAGTACTACTGTTTTGTTCATTTCAGAATGGAACAAAATGCTAAATTTCAGTGAAAGCTTGTAAAAATTAAAATGTGTACGTTTCTATTGAGGTTATAAGTCACCCGAATTCTCAGATTTTCTTTAGTAACTCTAGGTTAAGGACTCCTGACCAGGCCACACAGTCTTGTTGTGACCAAGGCCTTGGCTGGCAGGGACCTTGAAGCCTGACTCTTCCCAGAGTTCCAGTGCTGTCTTGATTTGGGGGCCAGTGTGGTAGGGGGAGGAATAATGTCTGAGGTATAGGAGGATAACTCCAGCAGGGAACTGCTCAAATAGGACCAGACTGAATGGATAAACACAGGACAGTGATAGGGGCAAAGCGGGGAGCAGCTCCCAGTGATGGTTGAATGGATGGTGCAGGATTATGGGGAGAAGGGTCATGAGCGCCATGCCAGAACCCTGCATACCATGAGTGGCTGGTACCCCAAAGGGGGAGTGTGAGGTGGGGGATAAGATGGGGAGGCAGAGGGAAGTTAGCAGCAGAAACACTCTTCTTTTCCTCCACTGGAGATAACACGAGAGAACACGGAAGATGGAGTGTCCACATGGGCCAAATCCTGCTTGTTCCCTGACCAGCCCTAAGGCTTAGGTCAATCTCAACACCTCCCTGAGCCCTCCTTGTATCTGTTGGGAGGCACCAAAACACTGAACTCACAGGCGATTTGAAGGTTTGACTCACTGATTGGCACTTGACAGAGTACCTGGCACATGGCAGCTGCTCAATACAATTTAGGCGAAACTGCAGGAGACTGCTGTTTTTGTAGATGAAAAATGGCTGAATACGGGTAGTTTCAATATGGGTAGTTTGTTCCTGGCAAGCAGGGATTGCTGTTGTGAGCACACCCAACTCCATTTGGTGGATTCAGTTGTAACACTGGATTAAAGAAATTCAATTACCTATATGCCACACTCTGCCTCCTTTGAGGGAGCGAGTGTTACTGGGAACTTCCCTCCTCACCCCCACCCCACAATCAGAGTAAATTCTGTAAAGGGATGCCTTCTGTTTAGCATTCCAGGAAGTGACAGATCACTCACGAATCACAGTGTGGTATGGAAAGGACTCCTGTGACCTGCAGTGAATGAAACAGCAGAAGGAGGAGGAGTAAGAACTTTCTGTTCCTTGGATTAGCACTCCTATTTTTCTGGTACAAGCAAAAAGACCAGAGTGGAGACACAGAAAAACCGGTGGGCAAGCCCCAGGCTCTAATTCAGGCTCTCCACCCAACACTTAACAACTCGCATGACTTTGGGTCCACCACAGCCACCCTGAACTTCAGTCTCCTCATTTTTTTTTCGAGTCAGAGTCACTCTGTCACCCAGGCTAGAGTGCCGTGGGGCACTCACAACCACTGCAGCCTCGACCTGCTGGGCTCAGATGATCCTTCCACCTCAGCCTTCCAAGTAGCTGGAACTCCAGGTATGCGCCACCCCATTCAGCTAATTTTTTGATTCCTTATAGAGACAAGGTCTTTGCCAAGTTGCCCGGGCTGGTCTTGAACTCCTGGACTCAGGCAATCTTCTCACCTCCACCTCCCAAAATGCCGGGATTACAGGTGTGAGTTTCCTCATTTTTAAGAGCAGGATGTCAGACCAAAGCATCACCAAGATCCCATCCATGGGTAACCCTGACAATGGAGGCTTCGGTTTGTTACTCAGCCCTCTTGCTAGGTCGCTATGTGTTCTTTCGGGTCTCAGTTTAGCCATCAGCTCAGCAGTGTAAGGAATCAGGCCAGTGTGCTGGGCCTGGGAAACCCAAGTTAGGAGGTGCCTTCAGGGATCTGGAGCCTGCAGAACCAGACAGCTGTCTGACTGTGTGAAGTGAGAACAATCGTAGTGTCTGGGGTCAGCGGGGTGAGGTGGAGAAATAGCTGTTTAGGTTTGTCTTGAAGTGTAGTTTTTCTAAAGGCTCATTTTATATTAAATTATAAGAATATCATGGAAAAGTAATTACAAGCTCTTTTTGCAGTAATAAAACAGCCCTTGGGGCAAAGAAGCACTAAGGCTTAATACATCTAAAAATATCTTATTTTTCCTCAGCTTGATTGAAACTGGTGTAGGTGTGCTTGGCATTTGACTTGGGGAGGTCGTGCCTTTTTTCTTCGTCTAATAATACCGTTTGGCAGCTTTTCACTCTATCTTACCACAGATCTTTGCCAAAACTTGAATTTACTTCCGTCAGATTAACTGTCTCCAAAAACAAACTGGCATTTCTTCTAAGGGCTCCGATTAAAAGGATAAGCTTGAGTGACACCCCCTAAATGGCTAGATGTTCTCACAGGGCTAGGAAACCAGAACTGGAAGAGTGGCAGGGGCTGTGTTGAGTCACATGGCAGCACAGGCCTGTGGATAGTGAGGGGGCTGCCTTTTCACTGTGTGGTATTTGGAAAGGACAGTCGAATTATGACTTTTGAATACACACCCCTCCAAAACCTGTGAGAAAAAAATCCTTTCAAATCTCTCTACCACTGCTTCGTCTAGGTCCCAGCCTTTTCGCTCTTTGTTTGTTTTAAAAATCACCTTCGGCAATCTTCCTGATCAAATGATGTTGGTTTCCCCAAAGCTGCGAGGAAACACAGGGCCTCTTCTAGCTGCACAGCTGAATGCATATGGAATTTGAATGAGCCAACTATGTATGGGCCGGAGAACTTTCTCTGTTTAACATTCCAGGAGACGGAGAGAGGAGTCCAGGAAAGGCGGAAAGCAAGAAAAGACAAAGGAAACATTTGCCCGATTTTTCTATAGTTTGATCTCTCAAGAAGATGAGTGAGGGTCAGAATTATTTTCCAAGCAAGTATTTTTCTTTTGTGTTGTTTATCAGTTTGCCTTTAAGTGAACATAGGTTGAGAGAAAAATAAGAAGGGAATAGGGAAGAAATGGGACTGCTAATTTACTTATGAGGTTGCAAGTTTGAATGTCTAACAAACAAACAAAAAAATTCAAACGCGATAACATTTTAGGAATCGAGTTGAAATATGGCCCTAACATTCTCTTGCTGTGAATTTCTCTCTCAGTGTAACAATATCTTGAATGAAGGGGCCCTGAGACAAAGCTAGGGAAAACCTTTTGTCAAGTGTAAAAATAATGCTGGATTCTCTAACCCTGTGTTGAAGTCATCCGATAATGGAGGGCAAAATAACTATGATTGCTTATTTTTTTTAACTTACTTTTCAGCCCGAGAAGATGTAGGATAAATAAATAATATTTTTAACTCATTCTGAGAAAAAAAACATTTTATTCGGACTGCTATAGATACTTCAACTTTTTCATTGCCGAAACCCAAATTTATCTGAGTTAGACACCTACAGAGCTTATCTGAGCACGGATATGTCACATTTTTGTTTTATATTATTCATCACTTTGGACACGGAAAAGGAGACTGCCATCACTTCTCAGGATAAGTCATGGCGAGCAGGAGTCAGAAATCAGCTGGCTTCCAGCCCACCAAGTCACGGTGCCTCCTCCCTGTATAGATTGGCAAAAGCAGGGTTAGCCTGAGGATCACTGGATCACTCCTCTGCTGCCCTCAGATGTGATATAAATATCCCATCAAGAATGGGGTTGTTCATAAAGCCTTGGTATAAACTGAAGTCAATTTAAAAATATCTCTTCGTTTTCAAAGACAGTCGCCTCAGTAGAATTCCCTCAGTGTGTTAGATTGACAACCACTGGTGACAAGTGCTATTCCTGGGACTTTATACATACTTTCACATCCAGTCCTTGAAACCAGTGGTTGCCCAACTCTTTTAATCTTACACCCCGACGGTATCATAATTTGGGACATGTATCCTCAAAATATGCAGGGCCACTTATTTATCATGGATGTTTTCTATACCACTACTATATTATATACATTATAAAATGTGCGCAAAACCAGAAATTTTAAAAGAATCTGGTGATTGAGATGCAGGCTATTTTAAGTAACCAGAGTAGTATTTTTCTTATAATGATATGTAATATTTTGCTTTCAAAAAATTATGAGGAATATTTTAATAAGAACAATTGAATATGCCTCATGTTGCATGAAAATCCTGACTAATCAGTTTACAATAAGGTCTGGCTCTAAGTTCACTTTGCTTGTAATGCTTGTTGTTAATCACAGTAGAGCTTAAACATATTGTTATTATTCTTAGCTTAATGTGGTTATTGATGGGCTTATTATTAGAGGAAAAGAAGTGTTGGTTTTGCCATTTTCTTGTTGGTTTATAGTACATCATTGTTATATATTATATTACTATTATAAATTTCAACGTGTTGCTTCACTGTAGAGATCTTTTTAAGTCGTTTGCTCTTTTTGTGAGGAATACTTTAGTATAATTCAGCATTATTAATCTTGTATTATTAAACTAATATAATCCACAATTCCTTTTAGCTGAGCACATGAAAACCGCAATGCCTTATAATATGGCGAAGACAGCCTAAAAGGTGAGGGTACTGGGTCAGCCCCCTGTGATGCGATCTACCTTTGTTCCCCGAGTATCTTTCCTGGGGTCCTCGGACATGTGGAGCATGCAGTGGCCCCAGGGTCAATCCATGCACTGAACACTGAAGTCAGCAGAGTTGCCTGCAAATAAATGTGTGTGTATATACAATTATAGTGCATGAAATACATATATACACACATAACTCATATACACACATATGTGTGTGTTTCTATTATATATATACATATATTTTATATGTATATTATATATATATATTCACTCATATTTTCTTCTTTCACCCACTAAGGTGAGCATACCTGATTCTGGAGGCCACATCTCAAGACTACCTTATAAAATACATATTGTTATCTTCATTTTAGTGGCAAGGAAAATTAAATATCATCGGGGCACAATCAGTAATTTTCATTTCTGCAGTCTGTGTTTTTCTACAACTACTGGCAAAAGAAAGCAAAATAAAAAAGCACAGTAAAGTGCTTTTCTGAAATTTCTGAAAACATAGTTTATTCCCAACTGTTTTATTTTACTTTTTAGCCTTATTCTTTAAAACTATTGTTTTAGGGGGAAAACACATTTTCATTTGGTAAGATGTGGAAAAAAGGCTTGTGAACCAATGACTAGTTTAGTGGGAGCCTAGAATCATTTGATAGTGCCTTCATAATAAAATAGAATAATATTCTATTACTCCCATTAGGTGATTGTTGTAACCATTCCCCTTGAATTTATTTTGTTCCACAAATAAGTTGTTTTGTGTGCACATGTTCCTTACCAGCACACCCACCAACCAGGAATAAGCCTTTTTATTGGCACAAACTCTGTCTACATGTAAATAACTCCAGTGAAATGGAAGAATGCTTTTAAACATCACTTGAAAATATGACTAAACTCACACTATTCATTTTGAATGAAGCTTTTTATATTATGAAAATAAAAATAAAATATACTTGTTATGTAGAGAATTTGAAGAATACAGAAAAAAAGGGAAGAAAAATTACTCACAATTCTGTCACCCAACATGATGACTGTTAACATTTTGATATATTACCGTCTAATATTTTCCTTATTTTTCTTTTACATAGTTGCAATCATATTGCATATATAATTTTGTATCCTGCTTTTTTTGCCTTTACATAAATAAAATAAACATCATTCATGTTTATAAATTCTTTATGTAAATACTTCCTAAGCATAAGTGTCTATGGCTGCATACTATTCTGTCAGGTAGATGGTAGCACATTTTTATATATACAACAATTCTTGAGCTAGGAATGGTAAAGATTATATAGGCAGCCAGGCTCGGTGGCTCAGCCTGTAATCCCGTGCTAGGGGAGGCTGAGGTGAGTGAATTGCCTGAGCCCCCGGGTCTGAGACCCACCTGGGCAACTTGGCAAGACCTCATCTCCACAATAAATCAAAAATTAGCCAGGCATGGTAGTGAGCACCTGTAGTTCCAGCTACTTGGAAGGCTGAGGCGGAAGGATCGCCGGAGCCTAGCAGGTAGAGGTTGCGATGGCTGGGAGCGGTCACTGCACTGCAGTCTGGGTGACAGAATGAGACTCCAACTCATAAAAAAGAAAAAGAAAAAAAAAGATTATATAGGCAAGTACAATCAACTCTTGATTCTAATTCTAATGGAAAATACAAATAGATCAAATAATTAAAAATCAAATTCTTGACTACAAGTTGTTTTATGTATAATGGCCATGTAGGAAAAAGGGCTCATAATCAGCCATGGAAGGAGTATTATTGAAATCATTCCTGTTTTCTGACCTGTCCCATTTAAAATAAAGGTGAAGTAGTAATTATTTGAAATAAAATAAAGGGACAAAATATAAGAGGTGTTTCTATATAATGATATATTTAGTAAATGTGTACACACATGCATGCACACACACAATCCTCTATATTTAATATATATGAACCAAACTGATTACCTAAAAATGAAAAAATAAAAATCTTTTTAAAAACTAAAAATTTAGTCAGCTGAATATGTAGTACTATATAAATAAAAATGTTTGAATAATTCCACTGCATTTGTTTTAATTTTCCAAAAACAACAACAACAAAAAAGACGGTTTCAAATGGCATTAGCTTTTGAATAAAACCAGTCCTCTGTTTTTTCAGTAACAGAACATTGAAAGAACTAAGATTCTGTGTGACTGCTAGAGTAGTTAGGCCACTCCAGGCTGTTATCTCTACAGCGCCACTGCGAGTGGTGGAGAAAAGCAAAAAATTTGATCACCCTAGTGTTAACTTGATGGATTTTTTTCCTTTTTCTCTCCTTATTTTTGCTTCTTTTCTCTCTTCTTCTCTTCCTTCTTCCTCTCGGTCGTGCCTTTCTTCTGTTTTTAACTAAATTCATAGAATTTCTTGAATGTTTCAGGGTCCTGAGGTCAAATGATAGACAACCTAAATTGTTCTTCCCTTTGTCTTCTGAAAATTTCTGAAAGCATGCTTAACAGACATTCCAAGACAAGTCCTTTGAACACTTCTCAACGAATTGGTAATAAAACAATCACTTCTTAATAAAAATAACTTTTTTTTCAGTCGGAGTCTTACTCTGTCGCCCAGGCTGAAGTGCAGTAGAATGCTCACGGCCACTGCAGCCTTGACCTGCTAGGCTCAGGTGATCCTTCTGCCTCAGTCTTCCAAGTAGCTGGAAATACAGGCATGCACCACCATGCCTGGCTAAAAAAAATAACTTTTAAATTCCCAGGAAGGACAGTGGCCTTGCTCCAGAATTAAAGAGAGAAGAAGCAGTTATCAGGTGCATCAGTATTTGGCAAACGTGCAACGTGTAGGCTTGGGCTAGCTTAGCTGAACCTCACTATTGTCATTTTAAAATAAAAATGCTAATAGTACCTTCCTCAGAGGGTTGTGGTAACAGACAAAATGAATGTATAGCACTTGGCGGAGTGCCTGGCGTATAGCAAGTGCTCAATAAACAGTTGCTGTTAGTTATTTAATATGTCATTTCCTTGGCTGTGCGATACAAACTGTACTAACTTATGCCACATGGAGTGGTTGCCCAAAGGCTCGGTTATGTCGCCCTAGGTAACCAACAGACCATTAGAGAACTCAGGACAAATGCAGTGTCATGCAATTAACAGGTAGCATTGTTGATGTTAGTCATTTTATGTAAATTGCAGAAATAGGAAGACAAGCAGTTATACCTGGGAAATCTAGAACTTATGATAAAGACTTACTGTAATTTGGAATTTATTTTGAAAACTTGAAATTTTATGAAACACATTTTATTTACTAAATGTGGTGAGGAACTAAGACAGAATCGAAGATCTGATAAAAGATTATGAAAGTTAAGATGAACTGTGAAAAAGAAACCCACACCAACATTCACACATACTTGATCAAATATTCAGGGCTCTCTCATAATAGTATCTGAGATATTTAATGTGCTTTTACTTATATAACAAAATTTCACTTATGCCCTTTTTAAAAAGTAAATGTAATATATGCTGTAATCATTTTTGAAAAATAGTTAAAAGAGCCTCATACAAATAGATGGCAGGTATTGGAACAGTCCTATAGTATAACTAAAGATATAAAAGAGAAATAGGAAAAACTGCTGAAATTACTGGGGCATTTCACTTAGTTTTCTACCTGGAAAAAAAAAATCTTCCATTATACAATTCCAGAGTGTTACAACATGAACAGCTGAATTTATTTGATGACAATTGAGTGATATGAAATCTGTCAACATAATTCACCAACATATAAGCCAAGTACAATTGGAAAAGAAAGGGAGAGGTGATGCTTGGTAAACGAAAGTCTAGGTTAGAGTGATTATAGTGTTTTTGGAGCCATCCAAAAACATAAAGTTCATCTTATTGAAAAAAAATCTATTAGTCTGCATTTCATAAGGAGAAACTATTCCCTGAACCAACATAATTCTCTCACCTTTTGTTTTATGGGTGAGCTTCATGTTTTAATGCAGTAAATAAAGATGTGATTGGGAGTGAGGAGAAGTCAAAGCACACAGCTCCTTCTTTCCCTAAAGATCTTTTGGGGGGTTTTCAACCAATTCAGTCAAGGCCAAAATGGATTAGTTAGTTGAAAGTAATATTTCAAGCCGGGCTCGGTGGCTCAGCCTGTAACCCCGCGCTTTGGGAGGCTGAAGTGCGTGGATTGAGACCCACCTGGGCAACTTGGCGAGACCTCATCTCTACAATAAATCAAAAAATTAGCCGGGCGTGGTGGCTCGTGCCTGTAGTTCAGCTTAATTGGAAGGCTGCGGCGGAAGGATCGCCGGAGCACAGCAGCTCGAGGCTGCGATGGCCTGGAGTGTACCACTGCACTCCAGTTTGGGCGACAGCGTGAGACTCAAACTCAGAAAAAAAAAAAGAAAGAAAGTGATATTTCAAATAAAACAATGAGCACTTTAATCCAATTTTGTAGGGGGTGGGAACTTCACCAAATCTCCTGTCTTTTGTTGAAATGAATTCAATTTCAAAGTAAATTTTAAAAATTAAAGCACAACCTTGAACTTCAACAGAAATATTTAACTATTTGCAGTGTGTGCATTTTTAACCTACTCCTGATGAGTGAATGAGAGAGTTAATACAGATTTCCTCTGACACTTTATTTAGAAGAAAAAAAGGAAAAAAAGTTTGTGGTGGGTGGGCAGAGGGCAGGCATTTTGAAAAACCTCCTTGGCATTCTATAAGAAACACATAGATCAGAGTAGGAGTGATCAAAATGAGATGTAATTCACGGTAAATGCTTAATCTAAAAGGAAGTCAGCAGTCAATTTTCCTATTCCATATAGGGCATAAGCATTCTAACTTTATGTTAAAATTTTTGAAATCATATACAGAATAGACTCTTTTATACATTGAATTAAAGAGCGTGAACAATAATGTAGTTTCCCTGGGCTCGGTGGCTCAGCCTGTAATCCCGCACTTTGGGAGGCCGAGGTGAGTGGATTGCCTGAGCCCGCGGGTTCGAGACCCGCCTGGGCAACTTGGCGAGACCTCATCTCTACAATAAATCAAAAAAAAAAAAAAAAAAATTCGCCAGGCGTGGTAGTGCATGCCTGTAGTTCCAGCTACTTGGAAGGATGAGGCGGAAAGACTGCTGGAGCCCAGCAACTCGAGGCTGCACTCCAGTCTGGGCAACAGAGAGAGACTCCAACTCAAAAATAAAAATAAAAATAAATAAAAATGAAAAAAAATTTTAAAATGTAGTTTTGCCTGCAATTGATGAGTCTAAAGCTTTGGGAGGTTTTCTGTTTGTTTGTTTTCCTAGTCTACAAAAAAGTAAATACAAAATTAGCTCTCTAAGAAGAAGTTTATTTTCTAAAAAGAGGAGAAATGAAATAGATTTAAAAAATAATTTATTGGGGGAAAAAAAATCACTGCATTTTTGCTGTCTGGAAAAACTAGGAACCACTCACATATTAATATATTTAGTATAATTTAGCAGAGCCCTTAAAAAGTGTTGAGAGAAGTTTAATGGAGGCAGTCTATTGGACATTACCGATCTGTCAAGGAAAATAAGTTCTGTGAACAGGAACCAAACTGCACAACAAGTAACAGCTACAGGTTTAAAACCAAGTCTCTCAACGTTAAGCCCAATGGGCGTCTGCTAAGAGAGGACCAAGGCAGTTAGACAGGAGGGGGCAAGAGGGTTCTGGGATAAATCTGATTGGTGCTCCCGTCTCAGGCAGCCATCTACAACCATGCTTCCACTTGGAAACAGGAAGTCTGTAGCATCCTAAAGTTAAGTAATACCTTCCACCCTCTCCTCTCACACAATAATTGAGAAATGAGCAAAAGGCAAAATAACTTTTTAGTAAATTGAAACTTTCTGACTTCAGAGCCATTTCTGACACTGCTGGCCCTAGATGTTCCCTGATGAACAGCTTCGATAAGAGCATTTTTTTCAGCCCCATCACTAATTGTTCTACTCTTATTTTTCACTTTAATTTAAAACCAAGGTGGGGGGTGGTGAGGAAGTGATTTCAAAAGCACCTGAAATCTGACATGTATGCGCAGAACCGAAAGTGTTTTTTTTTTCCTTCCAAAATTGGATTAATTAGCATTATCAGAAAAACAAAGGGAACGAAGCCACCAGTAAGTAGTGCATTAATCATATTGCTAGTAATTAGTGCCACAATAGAAATACAAGACAAAACAAAGAAGTTGGAAATAGTTCTGAAAGTAGTCATATGTTGTAGGTATCACTAGCTAAGAAATAGACATACTTAGACATGCAGAGAAGACAAGAGTAAAATAGGATCTCAAAAATCACATAAAGTTGAAAGACTCAACTGTACAAATCCTGAACCCCAGAGAAATGAAAAAATTGATATATTTATAGTGTCTAAAGCTCACAGTTAAAAAATAGACAGGGAGGGAGGGGACAGGGAGAGGATGGAAAAGAATTGGAGGAACAGGATATACTTCCATTTTTAAAAGAGAGAGAGCTTTTTCTATTGTAACAAACTTAATGCTAGGTCTAGTCAAACCTCAAATGTGTAAGATCGTTTTGAAGCACAAAAAACTGAGATTTCCCTTAGCTTTAAGTACGCGATTGGATAATGCTAGAGAATTTAAAACTTTCCTTAGAGTGACAAAACACTAAATTAATTATTACCCTCAAAGAATGGAACAAGTCACAGAATCAATTTCTTGGCCCTTTGTTTTTCTGTATCAGGGTCTAGTCCAAGACTTTTTTATAAAAGTGTTTTATCTGAAAATGCTGATTTGTGTTTATTCATTTTGCAGATTAAGATTGAACCCAGTGAGATCCAGAAGAAGACAGAGAAGAAGGAGAGTACAAACTCTTCTTCTGGTTCTGAATAACCCACACCAAGTCACTCACTTTTCCATGCTCTAATTTTTCTTACCCTGATAAATAAAAATTGGCAGAATAAATATTTAATCTGATTGTCACCTGTTTCAAGATGGTATGATGGGGGCATATGAGATGAAGGACTTTTTTTTTCTTACTAAAATAAGGAGTTGTGCATCTGGAAGTGGTGACAGGTAATGCTGACAAGGAGAGGTTGGTTATCTTCACCCATAGAACAATAGTTATAGGAAGAAAGGAACCTCTCAGAAAGAAGATGGAAGGGAGGTAGTTGGCTGGGGCTTCCTTCCCCGCCCACACTCCTTCCAGGCCCTCCACTTTTTTCACACTTCACTGAAGACCTTCCTCAGAGTTTGCACCTTCCATTTTTCCATCCTCCCATCTCTCATTCCTCCTGGGCCTCCCCTGCTTTTGGGGTTATCTCCTTCCATGCCTCAACTATTCCTTGAAGTTTTCTCTTCACCAACCTTGTTTACTTTAACATTTAGCTTTCATGCCCTTAGCACCTGAGTCAGGGGGTCAGTCACCCACCCAATTCCCTTTTTCTCTCACTTTCTTTTTCTTTTATTTTAAAGATGTGAGGATTAGGTATACCTAAGTGGTCTATGTGCTAGTGAAGTTTGGGCCTCCAAGTGGTCCTCACTTCCCCTGGTTTAGGATCAGGTACCCTTAGTGATATTATGTGACTGACCCTCACTTCCTCTCACTTTGAATGAGTTATTTTTTTTAACTCAGTGTATTCTGATTTCTCTATGTAGATGATAATAATAGCAGCACTTTTATTATCTTTAGTGGCCTCAACTTTTCATATAAGATAAAATAGATTAAACAAAATCTATTTGTACTTAATTTGGCTCATTGAGTAACTAATTATTATGTGAATGGTCTTCGCAAAGTTAAGAATAAAGGCTTTATAAATGTAACTTCACAAAAAGTCCATATGTAAAGAATAAATATGCTATCCGATATCTAGAAATTATTGAGGAAAAGGTTGAGACTCTGACACATAAAAATAATAAAGGCTTGCAGGGTGTAGTGGCTCACGCCTTTAATCCCAGCAATTTGGGAGGCAGAGGAGAGAGGATCACTAGAGCCCAGGAGTTTGAGACCAGTCTGGGCAGCATAGTAAGATCTCGCTTCTACAAAAACTTAAAAAATTAACCAGGTGTAGTAGTGCACACCTGTAGTCCCAGCTACTCTGGAGGCTGAGGTGGAAGGATCGCTTGAGCCCAGGAAATGGAGGCTACAGTGAGCCAGGATTATTCCACTGTACTACAGCCTGGGTGACCTAGTGAGACTCTGACTTAAATAAATAAGTAAATAAATATACAGACAAAAAATAAAAGTTAAACTATAATGACATATTGGAAAGAAATTTGTCCAGTATATATGTTAGGGAAAGGGCTAATTTAATAAGTACACAAACAGTGTCCAAGTCACTTTGGACTGTGATAATAAAACGCCATCAACTGGGCTGATAAATAACAGAAATTTAATTTTCATAGTTCTGGAGGCTAGAAATTCAAGGTCAAGTCACCAGAAGATTTGGTGCCCAATAAGGACCCCTTTCCTGGTTCTTAAGTGGTCATCTTTTTTCTCATACGGTACAAGAAGCAAAGGGAACCTTTTGGGCTCTCTTTTACCAGGGCACCAGGCCCATTCATAAAGGCTCTTCCCTCATGAACTAATCAGCTCCCAAAGGCGCCATCTCCAAATACCCTCACACTGAGGATTCGATTTCAACATATGAGTCTGGGGAAGATACAAACAGTTCAGTCCATGACATAACCCATAAAATAAATAACAAAAAGACAAATCACACAACAGAAAATGGACAAAAGTCACAAATAGTTTTTAGAAAATAAAATACAAATGGCCAGTGAATAAGTAAAAACAATTGTTCATCATTGCTCATAATTACAGAAGTGCAAATTAAAACAGTAGTGCACTACTTTTCATCTGCCAGATAAAAGATTTTAAAAATTCAACAATGGCTATTACTGACAAGAACACGGAGAAATGGTTGCTCATTCACGTATATAGTAAACAAATATTTACTGTGTTCTGCTCTGAAGCACTGATCTCGCAATCTTTAAAAAAGGATATTTAGAAATATCCAACAAAATTCAAAATGCATTCATCTTTTAGTATCTATGCTTCTGCGAATTTATGTTAGCAAAGGTGTACCTACAAAATAAATTCATTGCTGCAATGTTCATAGTAGCAAAAAATGGAAAACAATATGAATGTTCTTCAATAGGAGATTATTTACATCATGGTATTTTTATACATGTCATACACACATAGTGTATAGCATTATATAGGTGTTTAAAGGAATGAAATGGATCTATAAAAACAGATGCAAAAAGCTGTCTAAGATATAGTAAATGGAAATAAAGCACACAGATATAGGATATAGACATCCATTCATGTATGATACCATTTTGCAAAAATAAGAAATATATTTATTTCTATAAACATGTTAATATATTAAAAATGTCTAGAAGCACACAGAAGAAACTGTTACTAGTTGTTACTACTGGAGATGATAATAAATGTTCAAGAGTTAAGGACATTTCACTTCTTCACTTTATATACTTCTGAGTTTTTGTTTTGACAAGGAGTATATGCATTACTGTTACAATTTTAAAACTAGTTTACAGCCATGTATGGTGGCTCATGTCTATAATACCAGCAATTTGGGAGGCCACGGCAGGAGGATCACTTGAGTCCAGGAGTTTGAGACCAGCCTGAGCAACATAGCAAGACCTTGTTGCTATAAAATAATTTTTAAAAATTAGCTGGGTGTGGTAGCATGCACCTGTAGTCCCAGCTGCTCAGGAGGCTGAGGAAGGATCATCTGATCCCAGGAGGTCGAGGTTGCAGTGAGCTGTGATTGTACCACTGCACTCCAACTTGGGTGACAGAGTGAGACTCTAACTCAAAAAACAAAAACAAAAACAAAAAAACCCACCAAAAAACTTAGTTTACAAAATAAGAATCAACTTCTTGTTTTTATAAAAATTAATTTCAAAAAGAGGCAAGAAAATTTAGTATTATTTTTAGTTTTTGAAGAACAAAATAATTAACAAAGCCAGAAAATATTTTCCCATAATTTTACTCTATATGTTATATATAGATATGAATACTATAGAAATAATTAAAACAGACTGTAACTGGATAGTCATCAAGTTTGCCTGAGGGCAGTCTTTTTGTTTATATGTTTGAATTTGTGAAATAGGGATCAAAGCTAATTGCAATAATCCTCTCAAACAGTCTAGGAAAAGAATAGAACATTCCAAGTCTTAGCAAAGCTGAGCAGTATGGATTTTTCATCATTCTTTGTAATGTACCTTACAACTTTAACAACAAAGACTATCTTTATAAGTTGCTATAAATAAGACTCCAATGTAATATAATGCCAAACCACGGGCAGGTGACTTCTGCATCCTCAGAACCATGGGGGGTGGGGGGAGAAGTCATGGGAATTATAAAGAGCATGGCCTTGGATGAAGACCTGGTTCCATTGTAAGTAGAGCCTCTTAAAGCCAAAGGCTTCATCTCTCTGAGCTTTTTTTTTTTAAAATATGTAAAACAGAGATAATACTACCCACTGCAGAAGTTGTGTTTGGCGACTGTAATTTGATCCCTGAAGACAGCATAACAGTTTGTAAAGAAAGGGTACTTTGGAGTCAGTTCTGACTTTGAATCTTCACTCTACTATTTATTAGTTGTGCGAACTTGGGTAAGCTAACCTGTCTTTTCTACCTATGCTTCCGTTGTTCTCGTTGGAAAATTAGGTATAACAATATACATATCTGCTACGGAAGATAGTTTTAAAGACTTAAGAGGTAAGTGACATAAAACATTGACCACATCCTGACACACAGTTCATACTAGGTAAACGTTAGTGCCCAAGTCCCATGAAGTATCATAAAAAGAATGTTAATGGCTATAGCCAGCTGAGATGATGGAGTCCTTTCTTTAATCTCCTTGGTCTGCAAAGCAAGCAAAGGAGGGAAGAAAGAAGGAAGCTGTGACTTATCCATATCCGGATTTATAAAGACTTCTGTCTAGAGACAGGATGATTCCTCAAAACTTCCTTTGCACTTCTGCTTCTGGCTAAGCTAGAGTAACAGGAACCAAATCCACCCTTCCACCTGAAAGAACCAAAAAACAGATCAAATACTTGAAAAAAAAACCAACAGTTTTTGAGACACTGACCTTAGGCAATGAGGGACAGTGATCCCTGTGAGATGGAAAATAAAAGGTGTAAGATCTATGGCTATGGTCTAAATATTTGTGACTCCGTCAAAATTCATGTGATGAAACCTAATCTCCAGTGTGGTGCTCAGAAGTGGGACTCTATGATGTGATTAGGTTATGAGAGTGGAGCCCTCATGGATGAGACTAGTGCCCTTATAAAAGAAGCAGAAGGAAACTTGTTCACCCTTTCACCATGTGAGGACACAGCTGGAAGGGGTCATTTACGAGGAATGTGCCCTCACCAGACAATACTTTGTTGGTGCTTTGATCTTGGACTTTTCCGGCCTCCAGAATGGTGAGCAACACATTTCTGTCATTTATGCATTACCCAGTATTAAGTTTTGTGCTATAGCAGTCTAAATGGACTAAGAAACCTACTATTGCCCCGTCTGACTGCCTTGAGAGAGTTTCTAGGCTGCGGTGCAGGGAGAGAGAAGCCAGGTGGAGTCCAGCACACGTCCTGAGTTGAGGAAGCAGTGTTGAGAGTCTGGGAAGACCACGGTGACTAGAATTCACAGGGTGGAGTGTCTGAGAGGAGAAATCTGGGTATCTGCAGAGAATCTGCCTCAAATATTCAGCAGAATACTGATGAGGGTAGGCCAGTGAAGAAGCTACCAGAGGCTGGGAAAGAACCATCAGAAACAATTAGAAGTAACACAGGCTAGGTGTTTTGGATTCTGTTACTTGAATCAGACTGAGAAGCCTCCTGAGTCATAGGGCACTGGGCAGAGTACACTCTCCTGGTGAGCTTTTGGTTTTCCCTTTGATTATGTGTAATTGAATAAAGAACTTTTCCAGGAAAAATCTGTTCTTTCTAAGTTAACCAACTATTGATAAATAAATGCTATACACTCATACTTTCTACAGGTAAATGCAGATTTGGAAATTGAGCCTGTCTTTCTTTCTTCTTCCCTCCCTCCCTCTCTCCCTCTCTCCCTCTCTCTCTTCCTCCCTTCCTTCTTCTCTGGTTCTTTTTTCTTTCTTTTTTGAATTCATAGAAATCACAATTGCATCTTAAGAAGCCAAACAAGTTGTAAAGCTAAAGAGGGCCAGAGCAGAGCCAGACTTGGAAATGTAAAAATTACTAATTTTCATTACAAAGAAAAGAGATCCGGAACTGCTGATCCTTTAAAAGTGCTGCTTTGCCTGCCCTAGACTCTTCTTTCCTTCTATTTCAGGCAAGAAAACAGGACCATAAAATGGAAGACAGTAAGTAGAGGGAGAATTTGTATTAAGATAAATTGTTCATGAAAAACAAAGACACCTCATTTGGGGAGGCTTCCTTTGCTCCTTGCTTGCCTCCTGCCCTTCCTCCCACCCTCTCTGAAGACTTCTTGTTTTTTATTTCAAGACAGGTCTGCCCGGAAGTGAATCAAGGACTTCACTACTTGTTTTAGATCTTGGGAGCGGTGGAAACTCACACTTGAACTCACTGAAGCTCCAGCTAAACATAAAGTGTGGGTGTATCATTTTGCTGCTCAGTGTTACCCAGTAACAGCTGGAAAAAGCTATCCCAAAGCTGTCCTTGGGCCTCACAGAGTCCTCCAAAAGACCTCAGGGGGATTCCATTTCTTTTAAGACCCAAAGGTTTTGCTGGTAAGTCAATGAGCCAAACAAATCTCAACATCTTTATTCCTTAAAATGAGTGTACTGCCTTCCAAAATGAAATATGAAGTTAGACCTCAATCATTTTTTTTTTTTTGAGTTGGAGTCTCATTCTGTCACCCAGACTGGAGTGCAGTGGCCGCTCCCGGCCACCGCAGCCTCGACCTGCTGGGCTCCGGCGATCCTTCCGCCTCAGCCTTCCGAGTAGCCGGAATTACAGGCGTGTGCTACCACGCCCGGCTGATTTTTTGATTTATTGTAGAGATGAGTTCTCGCTGCCCAGGCGGGTCTTGAACCCACGGGCTCAGGAAATCTACTCACCTCAGCCTCCCAAAGGCGCGGGATTACAGGCTGAGCCACCGAGCCCGGCTTGATACTCAATAATTTTTAATGCAACAAAACTAATAGCTTAGTAGGTTTTTTAGAAGTGTAGCTAGATGCCTGGAGCAGTGGTTTAAGCCTAAAATTCCAGCACTTTGGGAGATGGAGGCGAGAGGATAGCCTGAGCCCACGAGTTCAAGACCAGCCTGGGAAACTTGGCGAGACTTCATCTCTACAATAAATCAAAAAATAAGCTGGGTGTTGTGGTATGTGCTTGTAGTTCCAGCTACTTGGAAGGCTGGGGCGGAAGGATTGCCTGAGCACAGAAGGTCAAGGCTGTGGAGGTTGTGAGTGCCACTGCCCTCCAGCCTGGGCAATAGAGTGAGACTCGGACTCAAAAAAAAAAAAAAGGAAGAAGTGTAGCTAAATGCTTACTCATAGAGTGTTTAGACTTATTTGGAAGATTGGAAGCAACCTCAGTCTCATCAGACACCCAGGCTGTTGCTTTTGCAAATAATTGTTGCAAGTATTTATTGACTCCTCTTCCAATCTCATGCATTGTATTGAAAAAGTGTTTCCTGGAATGAAATGAACTGTTGTTGGGGCAGCACTTCAGACTACAACATGACAAAACTTTCACCATGAACAGTAACAATTCAATGACATGGCAGGCTGTACCTATTGTGTCCAGGATCACCACTGTAATAAATAAAGTAGAAGTGTTCATATCAATATACTTAAAAAAGACATTTTAATTCTGTCATTTATATTCCTTCACCAGGAAGCAGGAGAGAAAACACTAATAGAATTTCGGCTGGGCTCGGTGGCTCAACCTGTAATCCCGCACTTTGGGAGGCCAAGGTGAGTGAATTGTCTAAGCCCGCGGGTTCGAGACCCGCCTGGGCAACTTGGCAAGACCTCCTCATCTCTACAATAAATAAAAAAAAATTAGCCGGGCGTGGTAGTGCATGCCTGTAGTTCCGGGTACTTGGAAGGCTGAGGGGGAAGGATCACCAGAGCCCAGCAGGTCGAGGCTGCGGTGGCCGGGAGCGGCCACTGCACTCCAGTCTGGGCGACTGAGTGAGACTCCAACTCAAAAAAAAAAAAAAAAAAAGAATTTCGGACACAGGCATGTCTCAATTTGGAACTTGTCTGGTTTTACCTTTGCAGTGTGTCCATGACCTCAAAACTGGAACTGGTGCATTTCTTACCAGTAGAAATAGCCTCTTTGTAATAGTGTAAGCAAAACGGGTGGTTCCAAGCCTGTGCTTCCTCAAGAGGCATTCTGAAGAACAGGTCTTCTTGGAGCGTATAGTAGAGTCAGTTATTAAATTTCTGTGGCATGGACTAGAATATCATTGGGTCCATTTAAAACCGGGTTAAATTGACAACTTCTCTTCAGACTCAAACATTTTGAGTGCGTTCACCTTTTATACTTTAACACTATATTATTTATTGATGTTGCCACCTAGTCTTATCTTATCTCACTCCATCTTACCTTTCTTTACCTTATCTCACCCTCTGAAGTCAGTATGCTAATATTAAGACACCCTGGTGAAAAAGCCTTTTGTTCCCAATAGGACCTTTCTAAGTCCTTTCTTCCCTCTACCCTGACATAAAACATGTCCCTCGATTCTCTTTTCTTTATGAATTAAGCATTTAGATGGAAGTGAAAAAAAATGAAACCAAGCAAATATGTTGTGAAGCATGAACAGATACACAAGCACACATGCGCCCAGCCACGAACCAGCCAGAACAGCATGCCCTCGTGAATAGTGTGGAAGGCCAGGGGAGATCATGCCTTTTGTTGAAGCAGGTGCTTGGGAACAAGGAGACATCAGCCGGATTCAGGGCATCATGTGAATATTTGGCTTCACTCATCGCTTGTTGTTGAGCACTGAGAGCAAAAATGTCGCAAATAATACAAAGAAAATCCTTCTAAGACAACTGGGCCCAGAAACTAATCCAGGCAAGTATGACTTGTGTCTCTGTAGTCATATAAGGGCAGATCTCTCTGGTATTTAATTAGTGAATGGGTGGAATCTGTTCATTGAATTTAAGAAGAAAACATTCACTTTTTAGTCCCTGGGAAGTCTTGAGCAGTCCAGGAAAAGTAGCTAATTACTCACACCAATCACAACAGCCTCGATGGCATTTCTTGAATACTACCGTGCGTCACAATGTGCCAGAACCGAGCATGGCATCTGGATGGGAGTCCTCTATTTGCAGATATGAGTGAGAATTAAAACTAGATTAGGAAAACCTGGTCATTCCTAGTCCTTTGTGGAGATTACCCATCAAACAGGTGTGAAGCAGGAATGAAAGGGAGAGAGCTGTTATTTAACATCAAGATTTATTTTTACTGGCAAAGGGTACTCTTCCACCACCACGAATGGTCATGTTAAAAATCTAGATGAGTCTGCCCATGAGTATTCAGTCCGTGTGCCCACAGTGGGTAGGAAGGAAAGGGAAGGAAGAAAGGAGGGACGGAGGGAGGGAGAGAGGGAAGGTTAGCACATGTTAAACACCTACTATGACTCTGGGTGCTGGCAGGCCCCTGTCTGGGAAAGCACTAGGTGGAAAAGGGAGTCAAGATGATAGGGCTTTTGATAAAACCAAGTTTCCTAGCCTGTAACTCCTCCTTTCCCCTTCCACTTTTTCATTCCTTCTCTTTCTCTTCCTCTGGAGTTAGCTTGGCACAATACTCTCATGCTCTGCCTTGACCTATCCTAGGTAAGATGAAGAGGGTATAACATTCCTGGGAACCTTCCTTTACCTATCCACTAAGGGGAAAAGGAAAAGCCTTGCCTATCAGGAGAGGAGCCTGGGGGCTAGAAACAGGGAGACCTGATTTCGGCCGCCATGTCTGCCACCTACATGCTATGGAATTTGGGGCAAACTATTGCATTCTATTTTATTTTTCTAAACTTAGTGTTAAGAGCACGCGTACCGGAGCCTGCCCACTTGGATGTGAATGCAGGCTTCCATTGACTAGTTGTGTGACCTTGAGCCACTTGACCTCATCTATAAAATAGAAATGTTTCCTCAAAATAGGGTTTTTGTGAGGATTAGAGGAGACACTATATCTAAACTTGTCATACAACACCTGGCATATATTAAACGCTCATTGTGTTTTAAGTGTTTTTATGTGTTGTATTCCTACTTGTGTGTTATATTCCTCTATAATCAGCCTTGGAAAAATAATCTTGAGCACCAACTTTTTTACAAATGCAACTTTGTTGGTGATTAGTTAGGGATATTTATTTTCCTTTCTCATTATTCCGTGCCACGGTTGGTTTTTTCTTAGGCCGCAAGGCAATTGTCCTGTAGAATAATAATAGTTTCCTGCAGTTATACACCAGTTTTCTCTGAGGCCTTCTGGCTTTTTAGATCAGGTGAACCACCTCTGAACCCCAGCCAGCGGCAGCGTGTGGTGACTGTGGCTGGGCTATTATTATCTACATTCTATATGAAAGGACGATGACTCACAGAGAGCCCGTGGAGTGGGATGCCCCACGCTGCACAGGGTGTCGGGGGTGCCCTGATTCTCAGACCCTGGCTCTCTCACCACCCAACACGTCTCCACCTCGTCAGCTGCCTGCACTTGCACTTCCTGAACTACCACATTCTAAAACAACAATCATCATGACTGATTCCTAGCCTGTTCTGTGAAGCACTTGGGTACTGTGGTGATAATGTTACATACATATCAAGTGGATAGGAAAAAAACGTCCAGAAGGCAGAAGGCAATTTCAAGCATGCAAAATGGAGGTTACTGACATGGAAATTCAGTGATATTCAATTCCCATTGTGCTGGCATTATGTAAATAAGTAAGTAAGCAGAATCTTGTCAAAATGGTCTCAATTATTACAAATTACCATTGCATTTTAAAGATCAAAATTTCCAAGAGAGTTTTGAGTTTTGGGAAAGTCTTGCTCATTCATAGTTGTGGGGTTTTGTTTTGATTTTAGTGAACTCTGCTTCTTGGAAATCAAAAGTTTAGAAGCTTTTGGGGTGCTCTGGCAAATGCAGCTTGAAATTGACAATACAACTTATAGCGTTCGGATGCAAATGATAAATGATGAAATTTAAAATTATAGAATGTTAACCTCGAAAGCGATATTAGAAGTAATATAGTTTGTTAATGTCACCACTCTGCTCACCCATTTAATAGATAAGGAAACTGAGGCCCAGAGAGATAATTTGCTCAAGTTTATATTGATTATTAGTTTTTATAATAATTATTCTGTAATCAACTTGTCAGATGCTAACTCCACTGACTTTTCCATTTCACTATACTAAGTTTATGAAACCAAGTAAATTCAAAAGGACGGTGTATGCGATGGTGCTAACAACAGCATCACTTAGGAAAGTTTGCCTCCGTGTTATAAATTACTTTTTCAAGTCATTTTTGCCTAGAGCTGAGGTTTAGGGTCCATATACAATTTTTTAAAAATCCCCCATACTCGGGGTCTACATTTCAGAGACGGGTTTTGTGTTTTGTTTTGGGTGGTATCATACTTCACATTTCTACCTGTCAGAGCCTCCCCAGGTAGCAGAAATGTCCTTCCCTCCACATGTACACCAATTAGATCCTTTCTCTCCCTGACACACATTAGAAAGCTGTGACTGATGTCCAGACCAATGTCCACGCTCTTTCCCCATTTAAACAGCTAAGTGTTTTCTCAGGGGCGTCTGTTCCTAGTTAGCCATCATAGGCTCATTTTATTTTAGGTGATTTCTTTAAAATCTATGTTTAAAAATTTAAGTCCGTTGACTCCGAGCAAATCAACTTTTAATTTAATGTTTAAAAAGTAATCAGTGTTGGCAAATAAAGAGCCATCAGAGGGAAATGGTGGTTACATGTCACATATTCTTGTGTGACCACATTTGTGAAACTTGCTCACCCAACTTACACTGAAGTGTCAGTGTAGCTCATGTTTTAATATTTATATGTGTTTTGTACCATTTTCACTTTGTCGACACAAGTTAAAATGAATAATTAGATGTTTATTTTTTTCAATTGGAACATTGCTTGGACTATTTCTTGAGCCCCATTTTTCAGGAGTGCCGCGTTCACTTTGATAACACATCATTCTCCTGTCTTCGTATCTCACTGCCAAAAGGGACTAGCTGGTTATCTCTGATTGCAGGCAATTCGAACTTTAAGTAAGCCTGTCTTTATCAACTACTGTTTTAACAGCTGATTAATTAGTGCTGCAGAGATCCAGGGGAGGCCTTTATCTGAAGAGCAGTTCAACCATTAGCAAAGGAAACTTCCTTGTGCACCAGCAGCTCAGATAACAAGGTAAGATAATAGTTCACAATCCTTTGGCTAATGCAAACAGGAGCACTCCCTCTTATCCCAACACAGGCCAGAGAGAGAAATGCTCAGCCAAATTCTCCAAGTGCCATAATCTTCAGTGGCAAAAATTCTGGTCATGTTGGGAGCTTTTTAGAATAGTATCTTGCAATTATATAGAATAGCTGACATTTGGAAGCTCAAATAATATTCCATAGCTCCTGGCTCTTCACGAGGAAATCAAACCCTAGTAAGATTCAGCAGTGAGCATGGTTGGGTTGGTCTTATCAGTTAAGAGTGGCTATGTGGGCCTGAAGCCAGT
Source organism: Carlito syrichta (assembly GCF_000164805.1). Classification (NCBI taxonomy): domain Eukaryota; kingdom Metazoa; phylum Chordata; class Mammalia; order Primates; family Tarsiidae; genus Carlito; species Carlito syrichta. The sequence goes on along the minus strand of NW_007067381.1, from coordinate 463,960 downwards.
CTTCTTGTTAGCTAAGTACTCTTGGAAAAGCCACTTTCTATCCTTGTCACTCACTGCCCTGTCTGTAAAATGGAGCAAATAAGTACCTACCTCCTCGAATTATTGTAAGAATTCAGTAAGCCAGTGCTGCTAATATTCTGAGAATTGTGTCTGATACGTGAAAAACACTCAACAAATGTTAGTGTCGTTACTAAGTTAGGAAAGATGCAAGTAAGTTAGGTTCTTCAAATTCTAATTGAATTAAATATAAACAGACTATTATAACTTATTCCCCACGAACATCATTATGACTTCTACTAGCAGTAGCTATGTAATCATTGTAATAAGAGTTAACATTATTCTAAGCTCTTTATTAATTTATATTAATATACATAACCTTCACAACCTATGATGTAAATACTATTTTTCCTCCTATTTTGCAGCTGATGTAATTGAAGCCCAGAGAATTGAAATGGCCTGCCCAAAATCACAGAGCTTATAATGGTGACATAGAGTTTACCCCAAGCAGTTTGGCCACAGACCACCTGCTCTAAAGCTCTCACTATTGCGATCACATTATTATTATTGCTTCACACTGAGTGTTTGTTGTATGCTAGGCACTTCCCCTTGTTCACGGGTGAAGTGACTTACCTGAGACCCAAGGTTAAAAAATAGTTCAGCCAAAATTCAAAGCTCGATTTTCCCCAACTCTTTTCCTGACACCTTGATGCTTCTTCAGTGTGGCGGTTTGGGGGTGTTCAGCTGTAAGGAGAGAAAAGTGACCAGGGACCCAGGAAGGTGGGTTTGAATCATTTGACTTTCTGTTCTTTGGGATTCCCTCAAAGGCTCTGGCCCTTGTTCTGAATCATCACTTCCGTTGTTGAGAAGGAAGTTCTGGGAGCCTGCAATGTAAGATTTGCTGCAAGTAGGAATTGTAGCTCACTTCGCATTCCCCCAAGATGCATTAAATGAAGATGCATAGGTGAAGAAATCTGATTTGTTTACCTAATTGCCTTTATTGTACTAAGTGGTATTTTTTTCTCTTTAGCAAATAATGCAAACTTGTCTAGCTTTAAAACATTAGTTTACAAAGGGTTGAATAAGGCCTCTCAGTCACCCAGAAAGAACTAAAGTGAGTTTATTAAGACCATCTGAGACAGAGGCTGCCCCACCAAGTGTCGGCTTACTGACCTGCCTTTCCCATCCCTTTGAAAGTTCCATGACAGAAGCAGGAACTCCAGCTTGTAACATAAACACATAGTGAAGCACCTAGTAGGAGGCCAATATAGGAGAAGGAGATTTTGTTAAAGTTAACCAATACAGAATACTCAGGAGAGCTGATGTAAAAGCTATTATTACCCCTAAGAGATAAAATGTGATTTAACAATTTTAACAGCTGCAAGTAACACAGAATATTTCAAGGCCAAAATAGGGAAAGGTCTAAGGCAGCCTTTTGAGAGTAGAATAAGCCAAGCAAATGTTTAGAACCGGAGATTCATAACATTTAAGAAGAGGCAATATGCCATTTGTGCTTAAGATTTTTTTTTTCCTTTTACATGACATTGAATGGTCTATAGAAATAAGTCTATCAATGCCTTTCTGTTAGCAATGCTTTGCTGAATACAAAAACTGTAATTAGTTTTGAGTGTCAAACACGAAGTCATTTCTGGAGCATGCAGACTATACACCTCAGCTTCTTAAATCTTCTGTACTTACCTAGGAAATCCTAAGCCACTTTTCCTGCTAAATTTCTCAAAAGACCCATCTCTGGTCATCTGATGGTAGATGCATCAAAGAAACAAGCCATAGCCCCAAACTTTAGTCCCCCATCTATGCAGGAAATGTCACATTGATTTTGGAGGAAAGGTGGCAGTGACTGGAATTAGAAAGGTGTTACGGGACATGAGGAACTTGTTCAGCTATTGTGTAAACATTTATGGCGTACCTGATGTGTACAAGGCCCTGGGGGATACAGACATGAGTCTCACGTGCCTTTCCCTTTGAGGCATATCCGGTTACAGAATAAATAACAAGAGCGGTAAGTGCCATTAAAATTGTGCAGGTGAGGTGCCAGGGGGCGTGAGGAACGTGAAGAAGATGATCTGTCCAGGTACACAGCACTTGCATTCACACTTTCTTTCTGTGGCTTTTCCTAAGAGTGGGAACTGAAAAACTGTCACACCAGATGAAAATGTTTCCTGAATAAATAATACAGAGGGTGCCCAAAATATGTGTGCGCATTTTTTTAAGTGAGAAAGCAGGACTTACTGAGAGAACAGAAAATCTCCCACAGTAGGAGGGGACCCAAGGGGTTGCCCTGTATATGCATTTTAAGAAAGGAAAAAAAAAAACTGTATTAAAACTGTAATACTCAATATATACTGATAAAAAAAGATGAATACAAGCCATATTTGACTTTGGCAATTACAAGAGGTGCTCAAAGTGGTTACCATCAGAGTCCAGACATTTTTGACTATGGCGAACTAAAAGTAATATGTAGATAACATCTCTTAAAATGTGTATTCAATTTTTGGCACCCCCAGTGTATTGGTGAAAGTGTATGCATGTGCAAATGATGTTTATACTAGCATCATTTATAAACACCAAAAAAAGAAGCTTGTCAAAGGGATTTTCTTTGATGAGCTATGATGTAGCTATTTGAAAATCATGAAGAATAAAATTTAACAAAGGGAAAAAATTATGATATATTGCCAAGGTTAAAAATCATTTATATATATATAAATTGGTATAGTAAGAATTTGGAAGCACATATACCACAAAGTCAAATAATCAATGGTTATCACTGAGCAATAGAATTATTGTGGATTTTTCATTGTTATTTTTATTTTATTTTATTTTTACAGACAAGGTCTCACTATGTTGCCCAGACTGGCTTCAAACTCCTGGGCTCAAGCAATCCTCTCACCTTGGCATCCCAAAGTGCTGGGATTACAGGTGTGAGTCACTGTGCCCAGCCCGGATTTTTTTTTTTTGCCACTGCAATTCTCGTTTTTCAAGTTTTGGGGCTAGCATGTATGGCTTTTGTGGTGGTAGTAAAAGCACATACATTTTGATAAAAGGTTACTGTATCTATCCATCCTGCACAAAAATTGCATTCTCAGAGTCCACAGGTTTTGGTCAATCAGCAGTAGCCTTCCACCAGAAGAATTTCATTTGTTCTTGAGAGGATTTCTTCCATTTGGACTGCCCCGCCCTCCTGGCTATGAAAGTGATTGAAAGCAGACTGGGAAAGCCCTGTTTTGTGGGTTCGACCTCCGTGTAACTTGAGTTTTTTACAAGTGAATGTTTCTTATTTGGTTTCTCATGGGAATTTTGCCTCTTCATTCTGTTTAAATACTTGCATGTTCATGTCATAGTTGCCTATCTTGTTTCCCCAGGGCACCTGGCTCGGGGATAACCAGGGGTGCGGATGGGGAGGCCATGGTACAAGACTTGGTCTCAGTGGGGGCTGCTCCCAGATGTTGGGTTCCCGGGCCCCTCCCATCCATGCCTGTACCATGTGGCTCGAGCCCCTAGAAGGTATAGCAGTGAAAATCTCTTCACTTCTGTGGCCTTTCCCTCTGTTTCTACCCATGCCATTATCCTGTGCCCTGGCTTAACATCAGTGTTGCTATTTCTCTGGCCGAAGCCCTGGCCATCAGAATCATCAGAACTGGCAAGAAGTGGTGTCTTGGTGATTCTGTCCTTTCTAGCCAAGCTCAGATACTTTGCAGGACTGGCTTTATGGGCCTATGATCTGTGCAGCTCAGGGTCCCACACTCAGAAGGGCCTTGTGCTTGGGCTGTAACTCTGCTGTAGCTGTCTGAAAATTCTTTTTTTAAGATTAAAAAATATAGTTTATTTAAAAGTAAATTAGAGAGAGAAAGAGAAGGGAGAGAGAAGATTCCCTTCCCCAAGGTCGGGGAGGGGGCCAAAGCCAGGGAGCATGGTGACAGCTTCAAAGAGCACATGGCCACGCCAGAGTCTAGCAAGGCAATGGCCTAAAATTCTTAATAAATGCAAGGGACCCTCGTTTTCAATTTACCCTAGGTCTTGCAAATTATGTGGCTAGTCTTGATGGTCTGGTCTTCAGCTGGAGACTTATGTGGAGAGACAGAGTGAAACAGCATGCTATTTCAAGTCAGACAATCCTACGTTTGACACCCTGTTCTGCCACCCAGCTATGTGATCCTGGGAAAGTTGCTTGACCTCTCAATTTCTTCATCTGTCAAATAGGTATAGAGATACTTACTTTATAGAACGGATGTTAGAAATGAACATATGCAAAGCTACTGAGATATTTAGACAATGCGTAGTGCTATTTATTATTATTAGTGTTGCATAATTATAGTTTTAAGACTCTCCCTCCCCCCAAATTTACTCTTGCTCTTCAAATTTTACTGATCAGTTGATTAAGGAAATTTAAGTGAGTTTTTCTATGCCCAGTTAGAGCATGTCTAGAACACCATCCACTACACTCTTTTGTCAACCCTGAACTGAAGAATCAGGACTGAGCTCTCTGAATTCTGCTTGTCACCCTCGCATCCTCCCCAGGAAGACCAGGGTGTTCTTTCTCTTCCCAAGAGTGTTTCCCCAGGGGTTCTGCATTTTCTTTCCTTCTTCCCATAGGTAACATAGGAAGTTCCTCCAAAAATAGAACTGCTATAGTGTTTCTAGGAATCTTGAATCCCTGAAGCCAGCATTTAGGTGCAATCCCATCCCTCTCCTGGCTCTAACTTCCCTTCAGGTCACACTTGATCTCAGATCTGCTTTCTGCTGCACTGCCTTATCTCTAGTCTTGATAGTCAGAGTACCTCCTTGCATAGTAGTTTACATATTAATAGAATTTCATCCTTTTCCAGAACATTCATGTCATTTTTGTGCCACTTGATCCCTGAAACTGCACTCAGAAGGGATCAGAATGATAACACCATTTTCTCAAATGTGAGAATAAACACTGGCAAATAAAGTGGCTTATTCAAAGGTACTCAGCAAGCTAGTGATAAAGTCAAGCATAAGGAGGAAAGTTTCATTCATTCATTCATTAGTTCATTGAACCCCTATTGGGCTTAGTGCTAGAAACACGGTGGTAACATAAGCAGTCAACACCATCACTTTTAGGCAGCTTATGGTCTATCTGAGAGTGACAGATGTTAAACAAATAATAACACTATAAATGCAAAACTTGAATTTTAATTAGTGCTGAAAAGAAGAGGTACTCAGAGCCAGTTTCTTACAGTTCGGGCAAGCCACTTCCCTGAAGGAAAGCAAGATACAGTTCTGTGTTTAGACTTTTATTTATTTGTCTATTTATACGACACTTTAATAAATGAATGATTTCTCTGAAAAGCAAAACAACTTGGTATATTGGGTAGATAGATATAAACAACTGTAGAAGCTTCTTCTTCTAGTCATTCTCAATGTCTCGTTAGGGCAGTGACTATGGTAGAACTCTGAGTCATGTGAATTGACCTGGGTAGTAGAGTTCTGAGAAATATTGAACCATTGGCATTATTGTAAGTCATTTGCCATGAGAAAAGTTACGGTCTTTACCCTGCATTCTTAATCTAGAACATCAGACCCTATGTCACCCACCTGCCATACATAGATAAGAGTGGACACCCACCAGCATTCCACTCAGTGCTGGGGACCCTCCTTGAATATGTCCATTCTGATCTTATTCTGATATTCATTTATTTATGGAACACATTTTCTCAGGTACCATGGAGACCAAGAGGGAAACACATGGGACTAGGTCTGTAGCCCTGAGGAATTTACTGGAGTGACACTATGCAAGCATACAAATGAAAACATCATTTTCAGATGTGTTCATTTTAGAAGAAAAAGGAAAAGAATGAAATGGGCACCAAAGAAAACCTCTCTGTGGAAGATGTGACATTTGAGCTGCAATGTGGAGAAGAAGATGGAGTTCATGCAGGCAGATCCAAAGAGGACGAGTTTCCCAGGCAGAGGAGACAGATGTGGGGAGAAGTATGAAAAAGACACAGACATACAGACACAAAGTGCACCTGTCACGGTGGCTATTGGTGGTGTTTCACAAAAGCCTAAATTAAATGCCAGCTAAATCCCTAAATTCAAACCCAAAGATGCATTTTGGAGACTTAAAAAGTTTCTTTGGGGGTTGTCATTTAATATATGGAAACTTTGCAATGACCCTGTGGTACTGCAATCATCAGATAGTTTCCTATTTGGTTTTGCCCCCACTTATATAATACATGGCTTTAAAATGTTGAAGGCCACTTTTCCCATCTGTGGCCTCTTGTTTTTCCCTATACCAATTTTACGTGGCCATGGCCTTTGAAACAGTACTTCTACTCTGTCACCACCTGTGGGGCAGAGGGGGCAACTCGCCATCCTTCCTCCGATTGTCTGAAAGCCCCTATTTTGCTTGTACCAAGTACTAATTTCTTTCTCTGGGCTGAGTGTGTATTACTTTAATGTGGCCCTGAAAGCAGTTTTATAATCTGAAGAATAAACAGATTGCTTGTCAAATTCCCTTTGTCTGTTCCATTGTGACCTACTAACATTTACACTGCTTCGCGGGAACATGGCAAAAGGGTTGGTTGCCTGCATCAACTGTTCCCATTACAGGAAAATGTGATTGTGCTGGCTTTCAGGCAGAGGGTGGCACCCCCACCTCAAGGCCATAATGGACCAAAGACAGCAGAACTGAATGCTCAGTAGTTATTCACAACTTTGAATTATTTTAGAAGATTCTCTTGAGAGGATGGATACATGGATAAGATTTTTTTTTTTTTAATAAAAACCTCTTTTTCTAAAGCCATTGTTTTTGGGCTCATATTTTCTTTTTTGTATTTGGAGAGATGTTGAATATGCATTTCTAAGAATCCATGATTTTTAAATTACAAAAGCCATGGACATGAAGAAATGTTTCTTAGCGATAAAGCCAAGGGTTTTAGAAAATTCTACAATGGCATCAGGAGGTCATATAGCGCATTGCCCCATCTCAACTTTGTTCCCTTCTCTTTACAAACATCTTCAGCTCTGGGGAACTTTGACACAGCCCATCACATTTTTGGAAGGCATGAATCATTAGGAAATTCTTCCGTACATGAAACCAGAATCCTGCTTTATTTTTTATCCACTGGCCACACCTTTGTTCTGCACAAGGCAACACAGACACTTATCTACTGAGATACTGTTGGAGTAAGAACAGTGAACTCGATTTCTCTAGGCATCTGGTTTGAATTTATTTCATCGATCTTTTTCTGCCAACTGGCATCACATTTTCTTACAATTTTTTTTAAAAAACCACATTTTTCATTTCATAAACAAAAATGTTCCAACATCTTAGTGTATAAAAGTTTTCAATACTTTCTTATTCTAGGATGGCAGTTTTTTAAAATAATGGCTTTAAGTAGAAAATTAATATTTTTGTGAGTGTGGTGAGGTTTTTTTTTTTCTTTTCATGATAGCATGTTGGAATTTCAGGAAAATATTGTGACTTAATAGAGTGTGCTGGAATGAGGAGCAAGAGTCAACGAGCTCTCCTACTGGAGACTGGATGCCACTGTGACTTTGCCCTTTCTAGAGCCCTACTAGCTCGGTCTATCCCCAAAGAAACAATGATTGCTGGTCCAAATAATTGCCAGGCTAAGCGGCCAGATTCATTCAGAAATTGCTGGTATTGTCCTCTGTAAAATGATATGTCCCTATGAGCTCTCTCTCTTTTCAGCAAACCAGAATCCTGGATATAATTTGATCTTCATTATGGAGAGGGAAGCTGAATTAGATAATAGAAAACCTGAAGCGTTTAAGTAACTGAGGATCAAACTCACCATTCCCCACTGGGCTCTGCTTCCAGGCTGAGGTAGTTGTTTGTGGCTCAAGTTCATTTGATAGAAACTAGGAAAAGAAGATTTTTAGTCTAAGAGCTGAAGCTAAAGGCTTTCCCTCTCCAAACTCCCTTCCCTGAAATCTACCCAAATCTTAGGTTTATGTCTCACAAAGGGAGATGCCAAGTCTGCTTCTCCATGCAAGCAGGGCACCTTTCCCACCTGCCTCCAGAAGCCTACAGGTAGCAATTTGCCACATCCTCTGCATCTGACAGAGGGCTAGGAATTAGACAAGGTGTTTTGCTCTCCTGTCACTTGTCTCCTCACAGTATAATTATCTGAGTTCTTAAGTGCTGCAGTCATCTATGAAGAAATCCAAAGAAGAAATACAATATGTCTTCATTGTCTTTCGTCATTAGCCCTCGATTAAATATTTCTTACCTTGGGCTAAAGTAGCATGGGGCTGAATAAGCCACCCGGCGCAAGCCAGACGAGGTGAGTGTCCGTCTCTCTCCCGTGTGGATTAGCTGCGTGTCTTTAGTCAAATCACTTAACATCTCCGAGTCTTGGCATTTTCTTCTGTAAAACAAGAAGGCAGACTGATTAGATTATTGTATAAAGAAACTAATTTTAGGAATTTTTAAAATTCCTCGTGGGGCTGGATTTTAAAAAATTCTGTGGCTGAAATTTATATTCAAAGTCATGATGGAAAAGATTCTTTAAATACCCAGTGGAAACGCAGTCAGTTAACCTGATAGCAATCTATCGAGGCTTCCTCCATAAGGTTATTTCCCACCTATGACTGTCACAGTCTTTATCATTAAAATTCTGAGAAATTTACTAGCTTGATGCCCTTACGCATTATTTCTGGGTATGCCTAAAAAATAGTAAGGCTCATTTCTAAAAGCCACACCCAAAAGTCTCATTTCGTGTCACATATCACTTCCTCCTTTCTACCAAAAAAAGTCATTATTTAAAGGATGACCAGAACTTAATAGGTCATTTATTCTCCACCCGCCTTCCCTTTCTACCATCTATAGAGGATGCAAATAAAAAATAAGACAAAACAAAAAGTTCTACAGCTAAATCCAGGTCCTAGGTAATCATATCATTCCATATCTGTATAGTACTTTAAGATTCTCTAAAGTCTTTTAATATGTTTTCTTAGCTTCTTCCATGACCCGTATTAAGTACAGAGGAGGGTTAATGTTACCTCGATTTTATAAGCAAAGGAACGAAAGTTGGAAGGAACAAGATAAAAGAAAAGGAAAAGGAGACAAGTCCCTAGAATGTCCAGGGATCTTGTGCTGAGGCTGAAGAGCCAACCAATTGGATTTCTTCTGGAACAGACGATAACATTTAGGGGACACTGTATTAGCCTTGCTTTTCCTGAAATGAAAAGTCATCGAATAATCTTAAAGCAAGCTCCTCAGGTCTCAGGTGACTGTGTCTTTCTCATCATGTCAGACACACACAGTCTCTCTTTTTAAGGGAGTTTTGAAGAGGATTTCTTATAATCCTGACTGTGCCTAAAAACCATAGCCTGTGGTATATACATAAGGAAATGTCATTCAAAGCTCTGAATGAGCTTCCAGAAATTCCATGAAGTCAGCTCGGCAGATTTTCTAGGCTGCTGACAGTGACTAAAATCACTGTGCACTTCCCAAGAGAAGGTTTTGCTGTATAAAATACGACTTTAATACACTCCAATGTGTAACCATTTTTTTTTTTTTTGAGAATTGGGCAGTCCCTTTTTTCTTTGAATTTTGGATTGACAAATGAGTGGCATAGAACCACCTGAGTGCGGGTTGGTTCAGAATCTCTTTCCTTGCTCATGAGAGCCCTGGACTTGAGCGGCAAGGTCAGAGTGGCAGTCACATTGTGAGAGCTCGTAAGTGTAATCCACCAGCCTGAAGAGACATCTCATATCATCCGAGTGACCCCTGCACACCTCCCGCAGGTCACCTCACACTTTCTAGCTTGAGGCCTTTGCAGAATCCATACAAGCTGTGAAATGATTTCTTTCCATAAAACCCTGGAACAAAGAAGTGCACTCTCTGCTTTCTGGTAAGCCTTGCTGAGCCATCTAGAATTGTGGCTTAGCTCCACAGCCTTGCACCTTTGGCAAACAATATCATTTCTTTCAAATGACAATAATAGCAAGCAAGGCTACTATCATTATTACTTTCTCTTTCACTCTTTTTTTCTCTATGAATGTTTCAAGGTTTTGGAGGCAGGAAAAAAAAATCCAGGTTTGCAGGTCAGTAGTAACAACTTTGGGCAAAACTTCTTCAATAGAGCTTCACACTATTTGATTTAGTCTATTTGAAAGCAATAACTTGCAGGGACAAGTAACATCTTGCAAAACCTGTTGGCTGTTCAGTTTTGTCATCTGATTTCTTAAGGAAGATACCAAGTAGTTTTGGATTATAGTACCCTCTGTTTCATGAAGTCTTAGTAAAGTAAAATATTTCAGAACAGTTAGGTTCTAGGAGAATCTAGTCCTAAAGATTTACTTAGTGAAAGGAAATATAATTCATAGGGCAGAGTTGGAGGTACATGAGTGGAGTCCAGGCTTCATCATGAAATCACTCAGTTTCAGAACCGCTCAAGCATCTTTGGCTGAGGAAAATTCGGGTTGATTCAGTTTCTTGGTTTACATCACACCAGTAGAGATTTTTAGCGGGAATATGAATCCTAATTCCTTAAAGTTAAGAGGGTCCTTAGCACCTTCTAATCCAACCTTCCATAGATACAGGAAAATCCTCTTGAATAGCACAGGCTCTACGTGAATATCTCCAGTGATGGAGAGCTCACTCCCTCACTAGGCAGCTTAACCCAATGTTGAATGGCTGTAATTTTTAGAAACTTCATCTTTAAGCTAGAATTGTTTCCTTTATCTCCCATCAATTCTGGTCTTTAGAATATGGACACAATATTAATTCCTCCTTCCACTTGACACTGCACTTGGAGTTGAATATCATAATAACTCCGAGTATTTGCTTCTCCAAACTCAATGTTTCTCTTAAAAAAAAAAAGTCTCTACTACTACAAGAGCACTGTAAGAACTTTGATTTAAAAGTAAACATTTGGGTAATTGGAAGAACATTTATTGTTTTGGGTCAGGACTTAATATGTAAGATGTGTCATGCATGATTCCCTAGAGTAATCTATAAATTCTATGTAATCCCAATTAATAAATGTATCAATTCTAAATGGTACCGATTTCAAATTATTATTATTTTTTCTAGAACTCTCAAAACGTATACCACTCACTATGGGCTTACTGTTCATCAGGTACAATGTTCCAGCTATTGTGTGCACATCTATATGACAGGCAAAACCGTTCCCTCATGGGGTTTACATTCTAACAGAAGAAGACAAAAGGATTATCAGTGAAGAAAGCTTTAAGTGAGGTGAAGAAATATAGCAGGGCAGCAGAACAGAGAATGACTGAATTGTGGATGTGTGGGCCTGGAGCAATGCTGCTCTAGGGAGGGCAGATGGGCAAGCCTCTTGCAGAGGCAAACACCAAGACCTTCAAGATGAGAGAGAATCAGCCCTACAACCCATGGGAAGGAAACCTGCCCTCAGTGGGAGGCCCTGAGACAAAAGCGGAGACCCTGAGACAGCTCCTTGTGTGTGTGTGGTGGGGGGGCAGAGTAGCTGAAGTGGAGAGGGAAGGTGAGAGGACGATAAGTGGGATGGTCAGCTAATTAAGGGTTGGCCCTGAAGAGCACATACGCCCTCCTCAGTAGCTGAATTTCGTCAGAGCATTTCCAACTGAGTTGTGATAGAGTCTGATTTGAGAAGATCTTTCCATTTACTATGCAAGGAATCAACTGCAGGGGAATACGAGGAAAGAGGGGAAACAGAGAGACCAGTTAGGAGCCCAGGACTGAGGACAAGGGAGCTGGAGCTACAGCAGTAGCAGAGGAGATGGGGAGGAGTGTAGGGCTTTGCGTTGCATTTTTTTTTTTTTTGAGTTGGAGTCTCGCTCTGTCACCCAGACTGGAGTGCAGTGGCCGCTCCCAGCCACCGCAGCCTTGACCTGCTGGGCTCTGGCGATACTTTCGCTCAGCCTTCCAAATAGCTGGAACTACAGGCGTGCGCTATCATGCCCGGATAATTTTTGATTTATTGTAGAGATGAGGTCTCGCCAAGTTGCCCAGGCGGGTCTCGAATCTGCAGGCTCAGGCAATCCACTCACCTCAGCCTCCCACGGCACGGGATTACAGGCTGAGAGTAGCTCTGGCTAGGCTTGGTGGCTCAGCCTGTAATCCCAGCACTTTGGGAGGCCGAGGGGAGTGGATTGTCTGAGCCTGTGGGTTCCAGACCAGCGGGGCAACTTGGCAAGACCTCGTCTCTACAATAAATCAAAAATTAGCACACGCCTGTAGTTCCAGCTACTTGGAAGGCTGAGATGGAAGGATCGCAGGAGCCCAGCAGGTGGACGCTGGGGTGGCCGTGAGCGTGACACTGCACTCCAGCCTGGGCGACAGAGTGAGACTCCAACTCAAAAAAGAAAAGAAAAGAAAGCTGAGAAGAGAGATGAGGGAGATGAGAGGCCTGGAGTGTTCTAATATTTAAAGATTAGATTTATGAGATTTGTTTAAACAGCAGAGAAGACATAGAATGAGTGACCAGTGAGGTTGGAGGAAGGCAGGAGAATGTGGTGACCTCAAGGCCTCGGTAAAAAGTAAGAAAGAAAGAGTAATCACCTGTGTCAAATGATGATATTGAGATTCAAATAAGATGGGAAACAGAACTGGCCATGGACTTGCCACATGAAAAACAGTGACCTTGATGAAAGCTGCCTCAGGGGAGTGGTAGAGTTCATAGAAAAAGGAATACTAGTTGCCAATAAACATTTGGAAAAATACTCAATCTCACTCAGAAAATAGGAAGTGCAAGTTAAGACAGTAAAACATCATTTTTCACCTATGAAATAGTAACAATTTTGAAAATACATAATTGGCAAAGGGATAGAGAAACAGACAACTTGAGAGAAACAATTTGGAGATGTTTAACAACAATATTCGTACAAGAATATCCACAGTTTAAGTTCCTACAGGTGTTATTTCTGTACCCTCTGACCCAGAAATAACACTTGTAGGAACTTAAACTGTGGATATTCTTGTACAAATGTACAATGAATGATAAGGCATGTTTTATTGTCAAGCATTATTTGCAATTTTAAAAATTGAGGCTGGGTGTGGTGAAAATTTTTAAAATTGAGCCTGGGTGCCTGTAATACCAGTACTTTGGGAGGCAAGACAGGAGGATTGCTTGAGCCTAAGAGTTCGAGATCAGCCTGGGCAACATAGGAAGATCTTGTCAATGAAAAAAAAAAATTAGCTGTATTCCCAGTTACTTGGGAGGCTGAAGTGGAATGATTGCCTGAGCCCAGGAGATCGAGGCTTCAGTGAGCCATGATAATGCCACTGCACTCCAGCCTGGGCGACAGAGTGAGACTCTGACTAAAAAAAAAAAAAAAAAAGGGAAAACCTTTTATCAGTAGAATATTATTAAATATACCATAATATCCAAAGTGAATTAATTCCAACTATGGTACACTTATATTACAGAATATTTTGCAATAATTACTAAAGATAAGGCATAATACACATGGATATTAGCAAAAGATAAAAATATCTTAAGTAAAAAAAATCATACTTTGAAAACTTGATCCCATATGAGCTTTAAAAATATACCAACATATGTTATATTTGCATAAAAACCCTGAAGTATACATTTGAATTATTTACATTTGTTTTCTCTGAGGAATGAGATTAGGATGTTGGGAAGATGGTGGGAATACTTGTACATTTTATTATATACCTGTCAGTGTTTTGTGTTTTTTCATTATAAGAATCTATTATTGCTATAAGAAGAGAACTAGTTCATGTAAAAGTTGCACCAGAACCAAGCACAATGATCCAGATATCATCTAAAATCTGCAGAACACAGCTGGTGGCTAATGTGTCCCTTGACTCAGCCATTCTACTCCTGTCTCACACTCAAGTTCTCTTGTCTTTTCTCAAGTCTTGATCTTCACCAGATGATTCCAGTTTATTTCAATTTCCCTTAAATGACAGGGTTCAAGATCTTTTGACATCCTAGGTGCCACCAGCAGAGACACTTCTGTTAACTTTATAAAAAATACTTTTGTAAAAGGTGGCTGGTTCTAAGCACAATATTTCAGATCATATCTAAGTGAAAAGGAAATTGAACTCATCACCCCCTTTATCTTGTTCTTTCCTTTGATTATGTGTTTGTTTATATAAGGTGTACAATGTGACCATTAGTGGCAGATGTGAGACTAGTACTCAGATCTTCCTATTGGTTTTGAGTTTGCTCATTCATGCATTCATCAGATACTCCTGGAGGGTGTCCTGGATCCCTGGCTCTCCACAGTTCTGGGGTATAGTCATGAAGAAAGCAGGCCAAGCTCTTGTGGAGTGTGACTGTTGATCGGTTTGTAATAACTGTGGGTCAACAGCTGTTCCCCAAATCATTGCACAGTTCTGGGATATAGTCATGAAGAAAGCAGGCCAAGCTCTTGTGGAGTGTGACTGTTGATCGGTTTGTAATAACTGTGGGTCAACAGCTGTTCCCCAAATCATTGCACAAGAACCTGACTGACCTGTACAACATGTCAGTGAACAAACTTCCCTGATTAATTATGATCAGTGGAGTGCTTAGTGGGAGCTTAGCAGAAGCTGACATAAGGACTTTCTCATCATAGATTTCAGGGGAATTTCAACTCACATATTTCTGACTCACTGGAAGTTTAGATACGGATTGTGCTGTTATGACAGGAAGATTTGATATCCAAGATTCTCCTGTCATAGCTGTGAGTTGAAAAGGTAGAGACCCTCACACTCTATAAATAAATAAATAGAATTACTATTGATTCTTCTTTCTTTTTCAAAAATTAGTGTATGTCATATCTTAGTTGGTACCAGATTTGACCCTCCAACATTGCTAAGAATGATTGGCAGTAAGAAAGTATGCACGTAGGTATGCATATATGTATGTATGCAGTTGGTTTGAAGGGAAAGCTTCTCTCCTGTCATATGTGTCTAATTTCAGATACATGAACATTTCAAAACATACTTATACTTTGGGAAAAAGAGCCTAAATTTTCCTGAGCGACTCCTATTTGTCAGGCATTGAAATAGGTGCTTTGCATACGTTGTTGATTTTAATCCCAACCAAATCTCAGAGAAGAAGCTGGGGCTTTGTATTTGAGACCAGGGCTTATATTTCAGCTCTGATAGTTATTAGGTGTCTTGCCGGTGACTGGCTTGTCTAAGCCCCCAGTTTATTTGTAAATTGAGGGCAATAGTGCCTGTCTCTCAGCTGTGGTGAGAATTGCACTTGGTGTCATACGAGCAAGGGCTCAACTCAGTGCCTGATATACAGTAGCTATTTAGAAAACATTAATCCTTCTTCCTTTCCCTTCCCATTTCTTTAAAACACTGCTTATTTCCACAGGGGTCAAGAGGTCCACCTTGCAATTCGGGTATAGAGTTCCTTTTTAGTCCTGCCCTTGCACAGAAAACCTGGCCCAGTGAGCCCAATATGTTCTCCCACTAGCCAGTTTTATCTCACTCCTCTTCCTTAGGTGGGTGCTCCTATTTTAAAAATCTATGCAGCTTATGACAAATGTCATAATGGAAGCTGGATTCAAGTGGGGATCCCTTGTAGTCATTTCTAGTGACTTACACAGTCACTGTGAAAAAGAAAGATAGGGGAGGGAGGGGCATACCTCATCAACAAGGGTATGTGGTTAATCAGTGTTTGTAAATCTAACCCTGAATTGTACCCCATATCTTTATAATTAAGAAAAAGAAAAAAAAAAAGAAAAAGGAAGATACATGCAAATGTCCTTAGTAAGTTATTACACAAAGAAAAGCAAGTCACCAGACAACATGCTCAATATAATTTCCCTCTTGTAAAATATCTATCTAACCAATTTTTTGGTACATGTATAGAAAAAAATGAGTGGGATTGGGAGGAAGAGAATAAAGGCAGGACTTTTATTTTTTACTTAACTGTATGGGTATGTTATTTTAGTTTTTCATAGAAATGATTTATGCCAAAAAAGTTGTAAACAATAATGGAGAAAAAAATTGTGTATTCAGTTTTAAAAGACCTGGGATTAGATATCTGAAATCTTTTTCACACAGGCAGCAGAAAGATTTAGTCTCTCATGAACATTTTCTAATAATAAAATAATCTTGCCATCGGATTCATTATTTGCAAGCAGAGGTATCTTCTTTTAAATGGTTTGACGTATTACAATCTGAACTCATGCACCAATTAAGTATGAGGTGGCCCATTAACATTACAGAACTAAGTTATCCACCAAGGGGAAGCTATCCTTGAGTTTGATTACAGTTAATTCACAGACCAAAAAGTTCACAAAGGTAGGGCAACTTAAAGTACTTATTAGAAGGTATCAGCTTCAAAACAAAAATTAAAATCATCTTTATTCACATGCAAGCAAGTTTTACAAAACACGTCCCATGTGTCCCTCGTGGTGCTATACATTTTTTTATAATATTTTTTTGAGTCTCAAAAAGATCCGGTGAAATAGATTGCATTGGTTTTATTTATAGATGAGCAAACTCTATGAAGTTTTGGTAGAAAGCCTAAGAGTGACTTATCCAGGGTCACAGCTAATGGCTTCAGAGCCCAGCCCTACTCTTTTGACTCAAGGATTTGTGCTTTCCCCTCAACATCATACTGCTGTTGAAGATAATCTCATTGACTCATCTCCCAGGAACATACACAGGAGGGCTAAAAGGGCTCCTGAAATCAACTAGCACACTTTTCTTTCCAGGCTGTGGCAAATATTCTTTGTCTATTGTCATTATACCCATACTTACCAAATGTCTATATTTACAGTCATCTACAGCAACCCCATGGAAATCCAAAAAACAAGATCATTATTGAAAGTGCTTTCCTGTGTCACGATAGCCCAGAAAAAGCTGGTTGACAACAACTTAAAGAAAATAATATCCACTGTGTCCTCTTCAGTAAACTCTTTGACTTAAATTAGAATTTCACTGTGCTTCTTTGTAGCTAAACAAAGCCTGCATCTTGTTGTAAGTAATAGAACTTATTTATACTTGATATCCTTTGAAAAGTGGTGGTATTTCAGCAACTCAAGCAGAAAGTTCTCTTTTGATTCTTCCAGACAAAGTGACGCATAATTATCAGCTAACCAAGTTGTTAATATTTAAATATTGGCATAAACCTAATCTGTTCATTTCCAAAACTGTCTGAGATCCAAGGGGGAGAGAGGAATTTATATTTGTGTCTTGATCCAGCTGCAGTAACTAAAAGATCACCCAGGTACCAGAACCTGAAAGACCAGTTCATTTTCTGTAGTTCCATGATGAGTTGGCTTTCATATTGCCAGATTTTGGCCATTCTTACTGGTCATTCTTCATATCTGTGTTTGCATTTGGGATGAGTCATTGCCATACTTGTCCCTGAGACTTCCTGGGGTGAAGCTCTGGATTTGTTGTTTGTCATCCCAGACAATCTTATTGGGTGAGTCTACTTTTAATCATGGTTTTTTGTTGTTGTTGTCATTGTTTTTGATTTTGTTTGTGGCTACCTAGATATTTCAACCCTAAGTCAAGATATAAGCTATTTCATAAAGCCTAGCCTTTAGGACAGTTTTAACTTTGGGAAAGCGGTTGATGAGATTTACTTATAATCTCCCAGTCAACGCCCACTTACTACCCCCAACATACACATTCCACTGCTGGTTCTGGTTTACACCCGTGACCTAGCTCAGTAGAGCAAATCACTCCATTTCTCTAAGTCTCCATTTCCTTCTTTTAAGATGAGGGTGCAGGACTGTCAGAGGCATCCTTCCTGCCTCTGCCCCTCCTGTGCCCATGGAAAACATCACTAGTTGAATGAACATCAAGCTCTTTCCTGAGAAGCCTGGAAATAACTAAGCATCCTCGGTACAACATCTTCAATGTACACATGTAGATGATACATCATTAAAATAACTTTGGAGGACGTTCTTTTTTTTACTTTCTTAATGTCTCTCTTTTCAAGTTAAACTTTTTTAGAGGGTATTTGGGTTTTCACATTGCAGACTTTTAGAGAAGAAAAGGAATCCTACCAATGCTTAGCATTCTTAGAAAGTCTCCCTAATGGCCTAGACTTATGCAGGTTATCCTGGTAGGATCTGCAGAGAGAGTCAAACACTCAGAAGGTTTGATAGGGTTGATGATATTTTTATTAGATTTATCTGGAAATCTTGGATTTAAATGCTGGTTGGACAGAGTGGGGGGCGGGCGGAAGACTATTTTATTGCAAAGATGAGAGATGATGTTTGGAGAACATTTTGTTTATTTTGTTAACAAACCTTTTAGCACTTACCAAGTGCTATGCTCTTTTCTAAAACCATTTCAGATATCAATTTATTTAATCATCACAGTAACCCTATGGTGTGGATACTATTAATACCCTCATTTCACTGAGGATGAAACCAAGGCTCAGAGTGGTTAAGCAACTTCCCCACAGTCACACAACTAGTTAAGGGTGGACCTGGAATTTAAACCCATCATTCCACCCTTGGATAAAATTCTTAACAACTACACGATTCTCCCTCTTTGTGTCAGGAAAACAATGAGACCCTACTCCTCTGGGGGGCATTCTTGTAAAGATAAGAGGTTGCCCTTAACTAATACCCACCTATACCATAATAAACTTGTGAGGATTCAGTGAAATAATACATGCAAGAGAGCTGGTCCACTAAGTAGGTGCTTCTGCCTTCTGCCCTGCCTTTCTCTCTAAGGAAGACTGCAAATATGTGAATCCAGCAGAAAATCAAAAAGACACGTTCTCTGTATGTAAAAGATATTTTTAAGACTGCACCCTGAAATGACTTCACATTAAAAGTGCCAGTGTAGAAATCAAATAAGTGAATACCACCAATGATTTGGAGAAAGCAGAAAATAAAGAGAAATATTATTACTTGTTTAGGAAAATATAGTGGTATGTTTTGCATATACATTTACTCTGTGGTAATATTCTAGAAATCCACTGGTTCACTGAACTTTACTATCGAAAGGAGAGAATCTCTTGCTACTATTCATCCTCTCATAGCTTCCTTGTTGTAGACACACTGAGATTTCATTTTATTTGACCCGATAGTATATTTATTAAGCGTTGTCTCATTTGAAAACACTGTTCCATTCATCCCTTTCTTAGGAGGCAGCACTGAGACTCTGAAACCTCAAAGGGTCTCCTGACAACTAAGAACGTTTCTCTTGAATTCATTCTAGCCATGCTTTTCACTCAAATGCTGTTGATGGTATTTAGCGGTTCATTCCATGGATGGGACCATCCGTTGATTGGGATTCCTTTGTAAGTGGTCCTACTGAGCACAGGACGTCTTAATAATGCCTATTTCAGCCTGAAAGAGTCAAAGGAGAATTTACAGAGGAGACTTGAAGAAGGAGTAGGATTTTGAATGAAGGGAGAGATCTGAATTGTGGAGGTATGAGGGTGTGTTAGGCTAGGGTGTGGATGTCAGGAAACAAAGTGAGGCTGCCAGGGAGAGAAAGTTCAATTTTTGTTCCATATGCAATTTTATTTTGTGAGACAGTTAAGTCTTTTTTGGTTGCAAGTGACAGAAAACACAATTCAAACTGATGTAAATAGAAAAAAGGAAAAAGGCAGGGACTGGGGGGGGATGCCACTGGCTCACAGAACACAAAAATCCTCACAACAACCTGATTTCGGGCTTACATGGTGCCCGCGTCCGTCCCCTCTTAGTAGTGCACTTCTACTCTCTGTGTTGGTCCGGCCGGTAATTTTGTCTTAGAGAAATCAGTTTGGAGGCAGCGTTGGCAATAGAAAATTAGAGGCTTGGCTAAACAAAAGGGCACAGGTGCTATAGTATAGGAGAGAAATGATGAGAGACTGGACTCTGGCAGAGGTAGGAATGTGGAAGAGGACATTACGAAGGGCTAGTCATTGAATATCGGGGAGTGTGGGGGAAGGAGTCTAAAGGGCTGCTAAGTTTCAGTCTTGGGTTACTGGGTAAAAGTTAGGCCTTTCATCAAGACAGAAATACAAGTGGTTTGGTAGAGAAGAACCGAAAAACTTGAATCTGAATCGTCATTGGGACACTCAATTGCAGATTTCTTGTAGGGCATTGGGTATATGCATCTTGAGCTCAGAAAACCACTCTTGACTGGAGATACGAATGTAGGATTTATCAGAGCACATGGCTACCAGAAGAAACAAACCAAACTGAAATAAAATGTAAAGGTTTTGGAAGAGAAGAAGGAAGAACTACAAAGGAAATACAAAGAAGGCCAGTTAGAGAGGTACAAGAAAGACCAAGAGACAGTTATCACAAAAACAAAGAAGGAACAGGAGGGAAGGTGCCAAATTCTAGGTAAAATTAATTACATTAAGAGAACTACGACGTCCAGAGGATATAGCAAACGAGAAGATTTGGATTCAACAATTGGTCATAGAGAAGGAGAATCATAAGTACCAATTAAACCAAGAGAGTCAACGTATTTATTTATCACCACTGGGCGAATGACACTCTACCAAACACATTGGAGAAATAACAATAAAAAGCATGTTACAGTCCCTGAGTACCAAGAACACACATTTGTTTTATGTTTAATTTAAATTCAATCTGGCATTATAACTTATTTTGAAATATGAGCTGAATCTATTCAGAGGGGTTAAGCTTTCTAAAAAGGGAAGGTGGTTTATATGCCAAAGTATGTAATCAAGATCAGAGGATTTTGTTTCAAAAAAATCAATCACGTATGATTGTGCGCATCAGAATTATTCCTTGTTATCTCCATTTAAGCCCTAATAAGTATTGCAACTTTATCCTATTTCTGGAGTACTCTTGCCAGTAGAAAAACTTCCATCTTTTCCTGCTCAGTGGCTTTATACAGAGGAGGCTTTCCTTCAATAGCAGTTGCCATTTAATGACTCCAGCCCCAGTGCTGTTGAAAGCACCTCTTCAGTTTCTCCCTCTGTTCTCTCTTCCTTTGAATCAAGCATGCTAATGGCATCTACCTGAAAGATGGTCACTTCACCCTGCTTGTCTATCTGTTAGCTCCCGGACTCCCAGTGTTTCATCTTAATCTCTCTTGTAATGCAATATGGCTTAACTGGACTGCAGTCCTTCCCAGGGACTCTAGGAAGAAGCGAAAAGTCTACCAGTGACAATGATCCGTAATTCCCATGACCTTGCAGGCACCAGTTTGCGTTGTAGACTTTGCACTATCTAAATGTTGGAGTAGAGATGGGATCCACCCCTCACTCCAGGGATTCTTCATTCAAATCCATGGACATCCTTGCACCACATTTTTGTGGATAACAGATCTTCCTTAAACTCACAGATCTGCGAATATTCCCAGTAGGAATACCTAGACCAAATCAAAACTTTCTGTGGCTTCTGTTAACTCCATGGAATTGAAAGAGGACTCACTCACCTCTGTTCCATTTTCTTTTCACAGTTCTGGCTTATGAAATCTCCTTGACTGTATTTTCCTTGCTCATGTCACCATTTTCTTGCTGCTGTTGCTTTTTTCCTAGTGATGGAGCATATATAACGCAATTGAAAGGCGATCAGACATAATTTCTGAGGTATCTGTGATTTGCATCCTCTCTGCCTCTGGGCCCTCCACTGCCGTGACTGGTCAATGGCCGGTTGTTTCTGTGTAGTGTGTATGTGTGACTGGGACTCCCTGTAATTACCCTTTCCACAGCCTCTGCCCCCGAGCAGTGCGGCTTCTTGGGTTACTGAAGTCTTCGCAACAAACCTAACTTTGTTCTCTCAGCTATCTTCTCTCAATGCCATCTCATTAAAGTATATTGCCAGGGAAAACAGCCCTGACAAATGTCTTTCCACTTGTAACCTGGCCTGAAACTGCCCGTCTAGCTTTTCTTGTTGAATGGGCTGAATATTCCAAAATAATTTAGTAGAGGTACATGGTAATCGCAAGTTCATGTTGTCACTATATTTAAGAATTTGTGTTACACATAGACCACCAACTTGTGGTCTTATTTCCTATCCTTGAGTCTTAAATACAAATTGTGATAGAATATTAAGACCCTGGCAGGAAGAGGTTACAGGGTCTGCAAATGTTGAGTCTCTTTTGGGAATTCTGGGGAACTGTTTTCAAGAAATTCTTATTAAAAAGTGGTAAAATGGCCAGGTTCGGTGGCTCAGTCTGTAATCTCGCGCCTTGGGAGGCTGAGGTGAGTGGATTGCCTGAGCCCACGGGTTCGAGACCTGCCTGGGCAATTGGCGAGACCTCATCTCTACAATAAATAAAAAAATTAGCTGGGTGTAGTAGTGTGTGTCAGTAGTTCCAGCTACTTGGAAGGCTGAGGCGGAAGGATCGTCTGAGCCCAGTAGGCCAAGGCTGTGGTGTCCAAGAGCATGCCACTGTACTCCAACCTGGGCAACAGAGTGAGACTCCAACTCAAAAAAAAAAAAAGTGGTAAAATGTTCCGTGCCTAGATGGAAAAGTTTTCTAAAAGGTTTATTAATATAAAAATAATTATATTATTTATGGTTTTGAATAGTCCAAACAATATCACTGGAGACAAGATGGAGCCGCATTTTCCATCCCACTGCCCCTTCCCCAGTCTCTGCTCTGTTATTTTAGAACCAGTAATGATGTGGAAGGAGAACAAAGGCCGGGAATGGAAATGTCCCAATTTGGGACACCATCCTGCCCCCAGTTATCTGGAGGCAGTGACTGTTTTTGCTGAATTCCTGATTTTTACACCTGGTTCTCCTATCACATTTCTGCCTCCCTATGAGAGGAATTTCTCCTCAAAAAGAGAAAGGAATAAAAAAATAAATAAGAATAAGAAAATATTTTTAAAGATGAAAAGGTGAGGAAGAAGGAGTTTAAAAAAGCAGATTCCACTGATATGTAATCTCCTTTAAAAGATCGAAGTGGGCTGGGTTCGGTGGCTCAGTCTGTGGTCCCAGCGCTTTGGGAGGCCGAGGTGAGTGGATTGCCTGAGCCCGCGGGTTCAAGACCCGCCCGGGCAGCTTGGCAAGACCGCATCTCTATAATAAATCAAGAATTAGCCGGGTGTGGTAGCATGTGCCTGTGCTTCCAGCTAGTTGGAGGGCTGAGGTGGAACGATCGAGGCTGTGATGGCTGGGAGCGGCCACTGCACTCCAGTCTGGGTGACAGAGTGAGACTCCAACTCAAAAAAAAAAAAAAAAAACCCCGAAGTGAAGAGGTATTTTGTGGCTCACATTGAGCATTATTGTAAGTTCCGCATGAAGTGAGTGCTCAGGATGACATATTATACCATGGAAATAATGACAATCATTGAGAGTCTCAAAAATCATTTGTCTTACTACTTACATGTTAATGAGAAAATGAGGCCAGACCATTAATATCTTGATACATCTTCATTGTATCAATACTTACAAGTTTTAAGTGTAATTTGATATAATAGAAATAAGAAATATTTTCATAGACATCAGAGCAAAGATAATCACTCTCTTAAAATGTATATATTGTAAGTTTATGTCTAGTAAATAATCAGATTCAGTTTTGAAAACTGAAGATGGCTTTTCACACATATATCCAACTATCAGAAGAACAGAAATGCTTGAATGCTTGTAATCTGTTTTAGCTAGTGAGCATACAGTGAAATTTGAGGTTTATTTAGGCTATGTAAATTCATTTGTTTTAATAAACAGAATTGCTTATAAAGTATTATCATTTGTTGTCCACACAATAAATTGTTATGTTGCCATGAAAAAATAAAAATAAAATAAAAAATTAAAAATAAAAAAGCAGGTTCCTTGTCCTGAATACAAACTGTTGTCTCTATTAATTCATTTATTTACTGAAGTTTCAGGAAGGTTATACAGTGACATAGCTCAAAGTGTAGGCTTGGGTTTCAACCTCTCGGGTTCATACTTCAGCTTCACCACTTTATCATCCTATGATGTTAGGCAGCAAAGCTAGAACCTGTTTTTTAGCCTCCCTGTGCCTCAGCTTCCCCCTCTGTAAAATGGGGTTGAGGATTAATTGAGATAGTTTCTGTTAAGCAGTTAAGAAAGAGTTTGGCACATAGTAAGCACTTGCTGAATGTTAGGATCATTCTTCCCATTTATGAGATAAGGCTCTAAAAAATCACAGTAGCATATATCTACCCTGAAAAACCCCATATGTGCACTTATAATATCTTGAAAAATTTACATAAACTTCAGTCTTCTGAAAAGGACTTCTGTGAAATGTGAAAGAACTTAAACTCTGAAGAAAGAAATTGGAATTGGCTAATGTGAATGCTTTATAAATGTATACATCAACTGCTTGGGCTTAGGACTGACGAGACAGCCTATTTCATGGTTGTGCTATTGTTTACATAGATACAGTCTCATTCTTTTCAAAGGATTAGGATCTGGCATTAGTTACATCTACCCACCCACGTCTTGAAGGATGCACACATGAGTTGCTCTGATTTGAATCATGAATGATAGTTCAGGAATTTTCCACACTTCTGTCTCTTAACCCTTATAGCACCCCTAAAACAATTATCTCTTATTTTACAGACAGAAATTGGCACACATAAAGTGTAGTTCAGACCCACATTATCACATCTGCTAAAAGTCCTAAGTATCCATGCCTTGACTGTGAAAAACCTGTCTTTGCGCCAGTACATACACTCACCCGGATGACCCCGCCACTGAGAAAGAAATAAAATTAATCAAAAGTGCAGGCAAAAGGAATCAATGTCGTCTCACACTGATGTACTCATCAGCCAGGGCACCAGAATTCAAACCAAGAGCTCACCAATGTGAAATCCCTGCACTTTCCATGATGCTAGAGGTCCTTTTATTTTGGGTGACTTCTGCAACCCTGGCTTTCTGGGTGCTATTGTTAGAGGTAGCATGGGGAAAAGGTCAATCAATGTTAGGCAACCAAGCCTAAGCGTTAACAAATGGAAGTTTGGCATTTCTACCAGAAGATTCAGTTGGGCTGAAATAATTTATTTGAGCAATGCTTATGTGACTTTTTTTTTTTTGTAAATGGAGACATTTTTTCAAGATACATCTCTTAATGCATAAATTTAAATAGGCATTACAAAGACTGTGCCCAACTAAACAGATTCCATTGCACTCATAAATATAAAATATTTACATTTTAGATACTTTTAAAACTTTTACCTACATTTAAAACTAACAATTAATCATAAATTCAGCAAAGAAGGGGAGGGTCTACAAGGTCTTTGGAGACATGGGAAAGACAGCTTATAGCTTTTCGCAGTGAGTCCTTGCAAGCTCCTGCTAGAAGTCCGTCAGTGGCGCAGTTAAGAGCGGGCATATTGAAATCAGACAGACCTGGTTTGAACAGAAGCTGTTGAAGTGACTTAATCTTTCCTAACCTCAGTTCCTTCACCTGTAAAATGGAATCATAATGCCTGGATAGCTGTGAGGCTTAAGTGAGATCACCTGTCTGGCACATGACAGTCACAGTTTGCTTGTGGTTCTTTGCACTCCACCAACCTCTAGCTTTTTAGAAGACTGCCTTTAGAACGTGTTCTTTTCCCAATCATTATGTGAAATTTCCCACCGAGAAAAAGACGCCAGGATAATTTTTTCTTGTACTCTCCTTTCTAGTTCCGCCTTGCCCAGGCTTGGCCTGTTTGGCCTGGCACAGTCGTCCCGTCTCTCCAAGTCCAGTCATCTCCACCTCGAACTTCGGATGACATTCGTGGCGGGCTTGGCTGACTGCTGCTCACTCGGGCTGTCAACATCCAGAGGCTGAACACTTATCTATTTAACATCAGACCCCCCTGACTCCGTTAGAGAAAGCACACCTGGTGGCTTCCTCCGCGGTCTGGAGAGGCTTCTCCAGATCATTCCAGGTGGCGTGCGTTCGGTGGAGCTAGAGGGAGGGTTGCAGTGAGATGTGAGGGTAGTTATTGCTCCAACTTTGAAATGGCCACAGAGCAGAATGGTAACAAAAATCAAAATCACAAACACTAATGAGGCTCCCTAGTTGGTGCCAGCTCTATTCCTGTCACCACCCTCCACAGCCCCAGAAGAGAGTGGAGGATTATAGGTTTGGTGGAATCCTTGGGGCACATTCAAAGAGTTGGAGGTTTTTGTTTGAAAGTCTGTTTGCAGACAGTAAAAATGGATTAAATTGCCTCTCCAACACAAAGAAATGCCAGGTCTCAGTAGAGGCAAGACACCAGAGACTTAAAGTGCTACTAGAAGCAAAATAATGAAAAGAGCCCAAAATACTGGGCCATCTTTACAGCCAGCACTTATGTTTAAATCTTCTGTTTAAGAGTATATACACTAATTGTAACCAAAGGAAACAAAGAAACAATGCATTTAATAGTAAGTCATTTCTTCCTGAAAGGAAATGCGTTAAGAACCATGGTGTATGCATATATCATATATTCATTTTTTAAAAGCACGACAGAAAGTTATTTTCTGCCTTGTAGTTCTCATTGCTACTCCCACCTATAAAACTCAGATTCTTTTTGTATAACTTCTAGAAGGGATGTGGGTGGGTCCAGCAGTATTTACATAATGCCACTGGAATCCACAAAGTAAATAAAGTATGAAAATGTGACTCTTTAATCTCTTAAATTGCAACATTTCAATTCATTCTAAGAGGTCAGATGATTTTTATTGCTTTTCTACATGTTCTAGGGGGATATGAAAAAAATTGTCCATGACAGTGATAGCAAGATCATACTAATAAAAAAGAACCTTGTATTGGGTGAGATTTGCTGATTATCCAAACTTTAAAGAACTGACATTTTCAACTGATATAATCTTATAAAGATACTGTGAAAAAGGTCAATTGCACGGATACTACTTTTTTCTCAAATGACCTAAATTATTATCAATCCCACACAGATAGATCACTAGGTCCAAAGCTTAAGAATTAATGTTTTCAAAACTTAAGAAGTCAACATGTATAACATTCTTTGTTATATGTATTTTCGTTTTTGTCTTTTCCTGTGTTCATGTGTGTGTCTGCACCTTTGCCTGCCTGTTTCCTGACTGTCTTCACCATGACACTTATTTTTCTGGGCATAAGGGGACAAGGACATGACACAGCCACTGCCCTCAGGAGGGGTGCAGTTCCCAGCACCCAGCAGTGGACCAAGCATGGGCTATTGGAGCGCTTTGTACCATCAGCTACAGAGAGAGCACATGGTTTGAAAGATAAGGAAAAGATAAGGAATGCACACTTAAATCGAACATTGAAAGAATGTTAAAAATTATTTTGAAAATGCTTTTCCTTCTATCTTGTGTATCATGTCCATTCTTTTTTTTTTCTTTTTTTTTCTTTTTTTGCTAAATTCATGGATTTTATTTTTTTAGCACTTTTACATTTACAGAAGTCTGAGCAGCACCCCCATCCTCACGCTGTTTCCCCTGTTATTAACACATTTTACAAGGGTAGTACATATATCACAATCGGTAAGTCAATCTTGATACAGTATTATTAATTAAAGACCATCATTGACATTTGAGTTCTCTGTGTCATACAGTTTTATGAGTTGACAAATGCATAGTATCATGTGCCCATCATTACAGTATCATCCAGAATAGGTTCAATGCCCTAAAAATTCTCTGTGCTCCACTGTTCATTTCTCCCTCTCTCTTCCCCCAGACTTCTAGCAACCACTGAGCTTTTACTGTCTCCATAGTTTGCCTTTTCCAGAATGTCACATAGTTGGAATCACACAGTATGTTGCCTTTTTAGACTCACTTCTTTCACTTAGCAATATGCATTTGTTTCCTCCATGTCTTTTCATGGCTTGATAGCCATGGTCACTTTTTTACAAATAGAAAAAAACCTATCATCCATAACTTAGAGATAGGCACTGTGGGCAATTTGGTGCATTTATTTCCAGTTTTTTTCATAGACAGATAGATAGATAAATCTATCAAATGATCGTACTATCTATTTAGACATCTCTTGCTAAACAATTTATCAAAAATATTCCATTATTAAAAATCAATTTAAAATTACTTGTAATGGCTAAAGATCATTCCATTTCTAGATGTATTATTTATTCAACTAACCATTTGAGCACGTAAAGTTGTTGTAAATTTTTTGCTATTATATACAATGCTATCATGATTTTTCTTGCCAAATATTTGTTTCCATAGCTTCAGGAAAAAATATCCTAGAAAGTGTAATTGAATCACACAGTGTGTAAAATTCTCAAGCTTTTGATAGAGATGCCCAATCTCTGCTCTGAAATGTCTATAACGATTTTTATTTCCCCGGGGACAAGAAACTGACTGCCCATTCATTTCCATACACCTCATCAAAGCTGGTGAAATCCTTTTAAGCAATGTTTTAAATGAGGAGGACATTTGGCATTGTGCAGCTATTGGATGGTTAGTAGGTTAGAAAAGGGGAGAAGGCACTTGATGATGGAAATAGCATGAGCAAAGAAATGCAGGTGAGTAGACATGATTGGAAAATCAAATATTCTAGTGTGGTTGATGTGCAGGGAGCAGAAGGGGAAGCAGCATTGGTTCAGCCCAGAATGGCAGAGCACCTGCAGGTCATGGAGGTCCTCAAATTCGTCCAGCTAGACGACAAAGGAGAACCCAAGAGTTTTCTGAGTGGGGTAGTTACCCAAACAAAGCTATGCTGTGGACTATTTTGGTGACAGCATGAAGGTGAGCCGGAATAGAATGATAAAGGATTCCAAGAACCTATGTAGAGATATAAAATGTTGAGGATACAGAGAATAGCTGATTGTTTTAAGGAGGCAACAGTGAGATGGAGGAGGGAAGGAAGAAATGAGGGGTAGGTGCCAAGTAATGTTCCAGATGTTTTTGGGTCCCTTTACACCTTGTTTTCCAACAACTTTCTCCCTCCCAGATGCTTCTGCCTCCCCAGTTGACAGAAATTCCCAGCTTGAGATTGTTACTTGAATATAGGGGCTTTGAGAATCTAAAACAAAAAGGAATTTATTTTCCACTGTGGAATTTTAGGCAGTATGGCAAGTCAAGAAGAACATTTTTAGACAGAAGCTCTTAGTAGCATTGGAAATATATAATACTTTTTAAAACCAGCTGAGAATCCTTCTGTGCTCATAATCAGACCAAGAAATTGTCCTGAGTTTGAATGTATTTTGTGAGAAGCCATATAAAGGTGTAAAGTTGAAATCATGTTTAGTTATGCTGTCAACAAAATTGACTCTGTTATAAAGAATATAATCATTGACATTGAGACTATGGTCAAATTCTGAACTATGGTCATAGTTACCACAACTTTGGTACCTGTCCCTCATATGGATCCTCAGAACTGTTCACAGAATTTGCGAATAGAAGATCAGACAAGCTAGTTCAAGGGGAAAGGCAGAGGAAATGACAGGTTTAGAAGAAGCGAGTGGGTCATCTCTATCTCCGAATGTCCAGCCAGAGCCGAAAAAGTAACTGGGACCTGGGAGAGATGTCCGACTTGCTTGTGCTGTTTGGGAATTTCTCTGCACAGTCACAATTGTTAAAATTGTGAGAATTCCAAAAATTTCCTTAAAACCATATTTTGGATCACGTTAGTTGACTTTACTAAGAAAAAAAATCACACTGTGAGCACTTCATCTATACTATAGTTTTTTTCAACTTAGCATATATGTAGTTTGGCATCCATTATAATTTTCTTGCTTTTTGACAGGATTGTTTTTGTATTCTCTCACTAATATGTGTGTGCATCTTCACGTGACTCCTCTGTCTTTTTTCTGTCTTCTGTTATATAAGATCTTACTGCTGTCTTCACCATGATCACACTTCGACAGTCAAAAAAAAAAAAAAAAAAAGATATATTTCAGGTGTTTGAGATGAAGGAGGTTGCGTGAGTTTAACCTTCCTTGGTATCCTTGTGAGCTTTCTGTATTTAATACTTGTTTTATCTGAAGCCTGTGGAGGTTCTAAACTATTAGAAGACACACTTTCTGAGAACTACCTTTCTAGTAGCCTGAAGATATATCATTGATGTTGGGCAACAAAGTTATTCTCTGTAATCCTCTTGATGTTGTAAATGAAAAAGAAGACGGAGCTAGCACCATCTGAACTTTGGGCAAACCATTTGCTCAAAAGGATCATCAAAGAACCAAGCCCTGCCAAAATAATATTTTTTTAAAAAAATCCAGCAGAAAGGGAAAACATTGAGGAAACACGCACAAAAATGAAATTGGTGCAAATTAACTCCATTGTGATTGGAGAGCAATAGAAAACAAACTCCCACCACAGCCTTGAGAGGAAAGCCACACAAGACAGACATTGAAGTGGTAGCCTCACAGTAGCCATCTTTTAACAGCTTTCTTTCTTCAATGCTTTAACCTAAAAAAAAAAAAGAAGAGGAAGAAGAAGAAAAGAAAGAAAAAGGGGAAAAAAGGGAAAAAAGAAAAGAAGAAAAAAGAAAGGGAAAAAACCTACCATTGTTATGTTCCCTATTCATCTTTCATTCAAAGTCATTCACTATGCATTAATTATCACTTTCTGCAATGCACTGGGTGCTCCCAAACACGGCTTGTTTTTAAAGAGGCACACTTCCATGCCTCTGCTATTTATATGCAGAGCCTGCTGAAATTTTCATCCCAATACTTTGAGATCCCCCTAATTTTTGCATACTGTAATTGTTCATAAAGAAAAAAAAAAAGACAAAAGAATGATTTCATGCTTCCAGGACAGTTGTTTGCATCTCTTTCATTTTTCTTTCCAGCTGTGACTGGCAGCAGAAGGTTCTTTAGCAGGTGTCCTGCCTGCCCTATGGTAATTTTTAACTTCCCTTCACTTTCTTTCATGTCTGTCACATTTATAGAGAGATTTTTACCCCTGTTGCCTGGTGCTGCTTTTTCCCCCTTTTCTCATATCAATCTAATATCTGGACTTTTTCCTTAATATGCCACTTTGCTTAGGAGCTATTTAAGAAGAAGGGAAAGGATTGAGATGACAATTCAAAAATCTCATCTAGACATTTTAACTATACAGTGAAGTAATTGGATCTCTGATGCCCACTTCACTCTCATTCCTATGGGTCTGATCACTCTGAAATTTGTGAAAACCACAGCGTTGGCTAATAGGAACTTAGTGCAGAGTTGCTAAAGCCACTCCTCAGCAGAAAGTTTTGATTTCCTAATACTATTTAAACATCAGAAGGCGATTGATGGGGCTCATGCTACAAGTAAACTTTCATAATTAAAACTTAACTAGAAAACATACTGTGAGTCAATCCAGTCATTCATGCAAATTTCTGAGGTTCCAGTTTATGCTTGGCTGACAACAGATATTAATGCTGTTTTTAAAAAGCAAAAGAGAAAAAAAAAAAGAAAGAAAAAAAGAAAGAAAGAAGTTGATTGAATAACCTATAGGATTGTAGGTATTTATAAGAATAAAAGATTTAAACTTTTTCAGGCAAATTATAAAAATAACTAAATACCACATCAGGCACCTAGATACTAGACTTGGAAAGAGATTTTTCCAACCTGTTTTTTTCTTTTCTTTATAGTTGAGAAAACCGAGACTCAGAAATATAATGACTTGTCCAGATGAAAGATAGATTCTGGTCCTATGATGTCAATTACAGGATTCGTAAAAGATAGATACTATAATGCCAGTCACAATGTATTCTCTACGCCATACCCACTGCTTAGAAAAGTTCTGCCATCTTCGAAGGGCATTTCACCTGCACAGACATAGTGCATCGCAGAGCTCACCCATCATCATATGGCCATGATCTTTAGTGTCTAGAAGATGCCGTCAAGTTTCCAGATTGTGGCATATGATGCCTGAAATAGAGTAGATGCTTTTGAAATGACTGTTGCTATTATTGCTATGGTTACTGTTGTTATCCATGTGGGTCCCCTTCCAGTACCATTTTTAGTAAAAAAAAAAAAAAAAAAATCAGCATTTAAAAAACGTATATAAGTGGGTTCCGTTTTGAAAGTTGTTTGCAGCCCATGAATATCTGGATAATAGATTGCATGCATAAGCCGGGCTCGGTGGCTCAGCCTGTAATCCCGCACCTTTGGGAGGCTGAGGTGAGTGGATTGCCTGAGCCCGCGGGTTCGAGACCTGCCTGGGCAACGAGACCTAATCTCTACAATAAATCAAAAAATCAGCCGGGTGTGGTAGTGCATGCCTGTAGTTCCGGCTACTCAGAAGGCTGAGGCGGAAGGATCGCCAGAGCCCAGCAGGCGAGGCTGTGGTGGCAGGAAGCGGCCACTGCACTCCAGTCTGGGTGACCGAGTGAGATCCAACTCAAAAAAATAAAAAAAAAAATAGATTGCATGCATGAAGACAGTAATATTTATTTCACCACCATAATCAGGGTCTGTAATAGGCGAAGAAAGCTGGAGAATATAAATAATAACAGGAGTTTAGAGTTGCAAGAGATCTCTTAGGTTATCTAAGCTCAACAGCACTCTTACTGACAGAACTCTCCCTATACTTACATTAGACTTCAAGTACAACGTATTACAATGAACCTAACAACAGGTTGAAAGGAAATGAATTCTATGAACAATAGCCACTGCTTATGAAATGCTTATTTTATCAAGCACTATATAACAGGAGATTTATATTATTATTTCTAATGCTTATAAACAACTTTACAAGTTAAATATTTATACTGACTCCATTTTAGCGCAAGGACTAACCAGAGGCTTCAAATGTGTTTGAGCCAGGGAGAGGCATTGCCAAGGTTCCAACCTAGGCCTGCGTAACTCTGAAGTCCAAGTTCATTCCCCCTCCCACCAGGCATTCAGATTTTTCAATCAGGAGGCAATGGCTCCAAAATTCTAAAGAATATACTCTGCTCCTTTTCTATCTTTGTCTATGAATTATTTCTCGTGTTCTATGCTATCTATCCAAGGGCATTGCCAACTCTGAATCGATATTCCAAGCTTTCAACTTGAATGATGACCAGTTCTTGACATTTTATAGATTCAAGGAATCTAAACTTCAAACTAGGAATGAAATAAACTTCTTGACTTAATATAGGTAAAATGTCATTTGATGTATATAGCGCCCTTGAAGTGAGTTGAATCGTATTAACAGTTGCACAGGACCCAGCACCAGGAGATGTCTGAGTTTAGGTCCTGGCTTTGTCAGTCTCTAGGCAATCTCGGTCAAGTTTCAACCTCTTTGAGGCTCAGTTTCTCCACTGGTTAGATGGCATGATTCATACCTTCTTGGCCTTTCTGAAAGAGTGGAAATAGTATGAGGTTAGGCAGTGTGATCCTGCATGTACACACGGGTTATAAACTAAAATGCATGATATGAAATTTCATAATGAATGATTCATGTAGGACAGGCGCTATGGTTTTTGAGGACTTGTATTAAATATTTGAAAACCAAGTTATATCTCGAAGTAATGAACAAATAAGTGAAAATTATCTTGCCCTGATGGGGAACCCAAATCATCTTTTGGTTTGTTGAAACAGGAAAATCTAAAGGCAAATTTTGTCTTGGTTTGTGTTTAAAGGTAACTTTTAATTTTGAAAAATAAGAAGAAAATTTTACCCACAACATTTTGTCTGCTTGAAATGCCATTCTGTTCTTTGGTTTCTAGGTATTTAAGTCATCATTTTTTCAATTATGGGAAAGTAACCAATAAACTATCCAGGGTAAAGCAAACACTGGGATCGGCTCCTAGAGCAGGATAAAGACTTCGAGAGATAATCTAGCCTGGTTCCCCCCATTTGACTCATGATGAAACATAGACTCAGAGAGAGAAAGTGATTGTCCAAGTTTACCCAGCTCATGAACTTGGAGCAGAGACTCAAAGGCAGTTCCTTCTCATTCAAACTCCAGGGCTCTTTTTGCTTCACCACAGGCCTTTGTTCCTACCCATCAAGGACACCTGGAGGGCCTACAGTTTACTTTGTTATGGCTGTAAACTCCTAGTAAAAATGTTTGTCTTCAATTTCACACACCCTTTAGGACATCAAGGCTGCCCCAGAAGCCCCCAGGCAGCGCCAGCCAGACTAAAGACAAGACACACCAGTGTGAGTGTGGTTGTGTGTGCATGTGTGTGTGTGAGCGAGAGAGTTGGGGGAGGACCAGAAAAGGCAGCACATGAAGGGATTTCTAAGAAAACCTGCAAGTAAAAAGATTTCTCTAGCCACTGCTGAGGGCTTTTTTTCCGACACCATCTCCATCTATAGCCATGTCTCCTCACCAAAACGATAAAATGACTCGTGCTTATGATAAAAAGATAAATAAATAAAACCAGAAATAGCGCCCCCATCTGTCCCCACTCCTCGCCCTTCGGAGCTCACTATTTCCTCAGAGGATTGCTTTTCATGACAATGACTGCAGACCCAGTTGGACTATCGGATCATTACT
The DNA here is from genome assembly GCF_000164805.1 of Carlito syrichta. NCBI lineage: Eukaryota > Metazoa > Chordata > Mammalia > Primates > Tarsiidae > Carlito > Carlito syrichta. Next base: position 429,766 of record NW_007067381.1, on the reverse strand, counting down.
GCCGCTTAAGCGTGGCACTATTTATCATTCGTACGACTCCACAGAACATGCGCTTTTATTGCTCGCATTGTCCCCTGGCTTATGGTGTAAGTATCATTTTAAAAAGAGTACATCACTTCGCAGCAACTTGGATAGGATTAGAGTCTATCATACTCAGTGATCGATCATAGAAACAAAGAACAGGGTACCATATGTTCTCACTCATAAGCAGACCTTGAACAATTATCATAATACTATAAGAAAGGAATTGGCAGTAGCAGGAAACTGACAGGGAGGGGGGTGGGATTATCAGTTGAGGGAAACTGCCATGGTCACACCTCAACAACAAGGGTACCTGCATAATGAACATTTGCGTACCTAACCCTGAATTGTACTCTGCATCTTTAAAATAAAGAGAGAGAGAGAGAGAAAAAAAAAGAGTACATTGTGGCTATTGCTGAGTGTGTTGGAATCTAAAAGGAAAAAAAAAAAAAAGACCAACCCTTTCAGGAAAACTATGATAGAACCAGAAGGACATATGTATGCCAAAATTGTAATTAGCAGCCACGATATGTAACCAAAAAGTGAACACAACCATCTTATTTTAAGTATTAAATATCAGTGTACGCTGGTTTTTAACACACCATATTACCTTATTCTCAAAACTGACATTTCTCTGCATTCTTTAACATGAAAATGATATACAATATGAGGCTCCTTTGTTTGTCCAACATTCACGTTTTTTGCTTCATGTTTTTTACTTTGGCACTTGTCAATCCTCTCTAAGAAGCTTGCTTGGTATACCATTGCCAGGAAATTTTTGTTTTTCTTGGACTTAGCAAGTCTATATTACCCAGGACTCTCTTCTGTGACACAAACTGGTACAGACATTAATTGGTGATTTATGATGACCATTTGGGGTTACTAGGCAGGAAAAGAGGAGTCCTATGTTAACTGTTGTTTACCTTCTAAAGTGTTTTCTTATTTCCTCTTCAGAAGAGAATTTTTTATTCATCAAGGATTATTAAGCTCTCAAGGGAAGTACAACCAACCATTAATGTCAGTCTTCTGTAAAAATATTAGTTTCTAACATTGTGTTTTTCAGGTAACTCAGTAATACTAAATAAGGCAATTTTCCCTGGTGTACTTAAATTTACAAAGTGCTAATAAAATGCAATTTTATTATGCTTTATGAAACTATAGAGCAAAAATGGCTCCCACAGAGACAATAGGTCAGCCTGCACTCCCAATGAATGGCAGCCAGGGCGTATTCAAATGTCGACTTTGTGGAAAAGCAACAGCCTCTCTCTTTACGTTCTCTACCCCGATACCCAGGTGTTCCACCCTCCCTGCCACTTCTTTTTGCCTTCTCACAAATACTGTGTGAAAGCCATTGTCTACTATTCTACATGTGAAATAAGAATTTAGCAATAAAATAAATGAAAATTGTATAGTAAGTATGATAATTATCTTACTATTAAGAGATCTCAAAGCAGATTTAATGCTATTGGTGATATTTTAATCCTCTAACTTGGATGCTTGGTTCACACGTTTTATAGGTTTTGTACCATATGTTATCTATGTTCTTTTGTATGTTTACATGATTAAAAAATGAAAAGAGGTAATTAAAAAAGCATTAGAAAGATTATCTGTGAGTATATTTTTACAACCCAAAGTTATCGGAACTATTATCCAAATGCTTCGTTCCTGGAACCAGACAGTTCTCAGAACTATTAAAACATAAAGTAAGCTGTCAATAAAAGTTACCATTTATTGAACAGTTACTTGTGACCTACAAAATGCTAGGTTCTCCCTGTGCTTCAGAGTCCTGTAAGCCACCAAGGTTGATGTTATTCACTCCATTTTGCAGATTCAAAGCCATTAGTTTGTTCAGAGTTACAGTTAGTAAATGACAACGCCATGTTTTAAACCCATTTGTTTTCTTTTATAAATAGCAATAAAAACAGTTAATGAAATACATAAAACAGTTTAGTGTGTCTGAAGAAACACGAGGTGTTATGGCAAATGGATTTACAATCTACTTGTGAGTATATGATTTTTTAAACAAAAGGGGAAGAATTTGTTTTTAATCTCTTTATTTCTACCTTCTCCATAGTCTTTAAGAGTAGAGATGATTTTTTATTTATGCTTATGCTAGCTCCTGGCAGATAATAAGGCGACAAAAGTTGAATTCACTGATTCTCATCACAGGGCCATGACTTGAATTCTGAATTGACCCTAAATACAACCCAGAAACATTGCTCTACTACTCCTTGAGGCATTGATAACATTCAAACATAATTTAGAGTGATGAGGGATACTTGCAACTAAGAAAAATATTTTTAAAATTTTTCCAGTGCTTAAGAGGTTCAAAGTACAGACTTGAGTTCTTCCTTTGGTTATCAATGTTTACTGTCTTTAGTTACATGCTGCAAGATGATCAAACTCCTAGATCTTTAGAAGGCTACTAAGTGATACCCAGGGGTAAGACTACTTGGTCTCATTTGTGACTGAAGCTTAGTAAGATGTTGGAGTTAATCAATATTCCATATAGCAGTTGAGTTGCCTGGATCATCTTGATGAATATGGTATTTGCAATGAAGGAAGGTTACAGCTTCTTCCTTGAAAAGTGAGGTGACTCCGACCCTGTCACAATAACCCTTTTAAGGGAGTGAACAAAGGTGGCTGACATGATAACCTCTCAGCAGTTTTCATACCTGGGGCATTTTACTGGGAAATGTGTGGCCGTGCTGTCTGTACCCTCCTCTGTTATTCTGTTGTTTATTTTGCCCACACCACTATATTTGCACTGAACGCAGCTGAAACTCTGCCGCGATCACGGCCTCTTGTCTGACATGTAAACAGCATCTGGGAGGGAAAATCCTCCCAAGTGCTGCCTTGTGTAGACTTGAAGTGGGAGTGTTATTTTTATTATTAATCAATAGGCCCTGACTTAACAAAACACATCTTTAAAATGCATATGCATGATTTCTTTTTCTAAGCCCTGTTTTTCATGTTTCTTTTCTGTTACAGAGCATTATGTGTCCAGATACTGCCTTGCTACTGAATGTGGCCAGTGGAGGCTAGCTGGCTGGGATGCTGGAGAAGGGATTTTTGCTTTGAGTCAGAGGTTGAACCAAATGACCCTTTTAAATCCTGAGATTCTATGATTCTATGGGGGGGGGGAATCTTTATGGCACTAAAATAATTCTAAAACAGATTGCTTTGGCAAATATTTATAAAATAGCATGAAATAGAACTATAAAAATTTTTCTAAGCAGATACTTCAACCTTCTAAGGTGTTATTGAATACCTGAGACACACAGTTTCTGCCATGAACTTGAGTTTCTATGCACTGTAAAAGGGCTACCATTGACTCTTCTCAGCAGAATCAGATTTCAGGTGAAGGCTGGAGTTCTACATGTAATTTAATTGCTTAGTCATGCCTTAATTCTTGGCTTGTATTTATGATGTTTCTTTATGCTCGTGCCATTACAGCCTTCCACTCAACATGATGTCAAGGCTCACCTGAAAACAAAACCCATTTTCTTGGACGTTCTGTGCCGACAGATGGAAGACTTTACTCCCTTGGAACTTGTTTTCTCTATTTGAAAAGGAAATATTTGAGATTTGTTTATCTCAGTGAAAATTAAAGCAGGGAAAACTGATAAGGTTGGTGAAATTCAATTCTTCCCCAATTTGCGTCGTGTGCATTTTACAAGGCAGAGATTAGTATGGCTGATAGGAAACTACAGGCCCCAATTTGCTGAGTGTTCCGGATGAGGCAGTTTCTCTCCTAGCCTCAGTTTCCTTGTTCCTTAAGCGAGAGAATGAAATAGGACTAACCTCTAAGGTCCCTTCTGATGCTCTCACGTTCAAAGAATCTCCCGCCCAAGAGAAAGCACTTCTTATCCTTGCTCTGTTGCTACTTTTATCTAGGAATATTCTTGGAGATCTCTGGCTTCAGATGCTTTTCTCCACCTGTTAAAAAGTGCACTAGAAATGTCTCTGAGGCATGGAAGACTGCGATCCCAGATGCATGAATGGGAACGAGCAAAAAACAGCTCAGTGGAATACAGTGCCCTGTCTCTGCTGGTTAGAAAGCAGCTAGAGTGCAAGACATGCCCATTCTCCATGCTGAGGCTGGCGCCAATTCAAAGGCCATCACCACCTGCCATTCCACCTCAAAATTCAGAAGGCATTCAGAAAGACATCTCGGTTACAGCAGATACCCTGAAGCAGCCACTGTGCTACATGTTTTCAGACATCGTCTCCCTTATTAATGCCAACACACCCTTAAGAAGTCAATATTGACCCTTATCCTCACTGTGGTACAGGAAGAAACTAAGATGCCTTCACAACTAGGAGGCCAAGCAGCTTCCAAGGCAGTCCCATCCAATTCCCAATCTCTTGTTCTTTTAAATTTATCCCATCGCCTCATGTATGGCCAATTTGGAAAGTAAGCGCCTCCAAAATTTCATCATTATAATTATTCTATTTTTTTAAAAAGAGAAATTTCAAGAGATGTGGGTAAATAAAAATGTCTAAGTAAGTATCACAAATTTTCACTCCAAAATGGCGGTGTGGCTTTCATCAGCCCTGGGGCTTCACAACCTTTATAGGCTGGTGTCAGCCAATGGCTCATTTGATTCCTTTTCTCTTGAAAGAGCTACTGGCCATCATTTTTAAGTGAAATAAAACTAATTTCATTTTGAGAATTCTTTGGAACATTTCATGACATTTGTTGAGATAATTGGGGACACCCTGGAGTGTCACAAAACCAAGGTTGGGAACCAGTACTCTAAGGACTGAAGAAGCAAATTAATTTTTCTCTCTGGTTTTCTTCAGATAGTTTCATGTGCGGAAACTCAACTTTCGAAGGTTTTCATTATGTATTTTGGCTTCCTTCTCCTTGTTATCCTTTCTCTTCTTTATTTACTGTGTATAGACTACTAGAGAACTCATTATTGTACTTCTTAACCTAATTAGTTTTCTTCCAATAAAACAATGCCCCTCGTTTCAGGAATGTGCAGGTTTTTAGAGCCAGGAAGAAGGCTGTGACCTTCTGAACTGCTCCGCTGTCAGGCTGAGCAAAGGTGACTCATGAAACACTTATCGAGGTATAGGAAAAAACAGCTCAGCAAGACAGTGCCCTGTCTTAATAATAGGAAAAATACATTTTCAAAGAGTTGTGCTAGGTTTCTTTTGAAGACTCTGCTCATGGTTTTCAAGGTATCTGACCTGACCTGATTGGATTCTGGAATAAGCAGAGCTTCAGCAGAGGGAAATTGCATGCTATATCACCATGATGTGTTTAGAGGCAAAGCCAAAACAGTTCCCAGGGAAAATGAAATATAAATGTCTCATTCAAGATGGCCCATTTAAAAGTTAAATCTCAGTCACACGGTATGACTGCCGTATGACTTTTGAAATCTGCCATCTATCTGATTACAAATCAGCGACAATTTCTTTGTTTACTTATCATCTTCTCAATGACTTCTTGCTCTACTCATCGTGTTTATTCAATAATCATTCATTCATTCATTCAGTCATTCACTCGATTATTACTGAATAGGTACTATTGCAAATGTAACACGTTTGCGATATGTTTTTTCATCAATCAGCCTCTGTTACTTTGGAGAAGTATTTTAATTACTCTGAGCTCGTTTCCTCAACTGTTAAAACATGAGATTTGACAGGATCTCTTCCAGCAATTTTAGTCTATAATTTCTAAACAAATCCCAAGTTCATGGCATGAATATTGATATCACTATACTATTTATCCAAGTGGAGAGGCAAGTATAATGCCTCTCAGCTCTTTATAAACAACTTGCCCTAAAATCTTTACTTTTATTAACTGGCAATCTAACCAGCTACTCTGTTGTAGGTGTGACCAAGAAACTCTTGCCAGTGAAGGGATGTGAGTGTCCCAGAAGCCAAAAAGGCAAACTCGATTCAAAGATTATTTTAGTTTAATTGTTTATTATTCAAAGATTACTGGCTCTGAGCTCATTTCCAAGAAGTAGCTCATTTAAGACTTGGTACTTAGTACTTCCATCTCCTCAGAAACAGAACCAGACTGGTGGCCAGACCAGAAACAGACTGTAGCAGAGTTGCCTACGTGTCTTCAGTGTCTCTCTATTTTTCTGTTTAGTAATAGAAGACTGAGTTTTTTAGGTAAGCACTTGACTGTCCAACTAAAGTTTGCATTTCCCATACTCCCTTATAGCTAGGTATGCCCACGTGGCTACACTCAAGCCATCAGGATGAGAGATGAAGCAGTGTGCCCCTTCTGGGTTGTCTTTCTTAACGATGAACCCACAGACCAGGCATTTCCCCTTACATCCTTCCTGCTGCCTGGGAAGTGGCAACTGCTGGAACAACCTTGGTGACTGGCATCAAAGATGCCAGAGCTGCCCAGCAGGCATGAACCACTGTCCCCTGGAATCTTAGGAGAGAGGGAGAAACTTATTTATGCCATTGTTTACCACAGATATTTTGTTGCAACAGCTTAGTTTATATCCTAACAAATAACTGTTAGTTCTTGTCTCAAAAGAAAATAGTTTTAAGAGATAAAAAAAATTAAATATTTAAAAATAGTACTTAGGGAAGAAGGTAAATTCTTTCTGCTTTTCAAATATATTTTGAAGAGCCTGTGTGGGCTGTCAGAAAAAGTAAGAACAATGAGAAAGCCCATTTAAGGATCTCTTTAAAGTTAGGGTTGAGATTCGCAACACAAAGAAGACCACTAGATGTCAGGGGGAAATGTATAATCATACACTTTATTTTGTTGTTATAGTCTTATGCATATATAGGGAACAAATAACTAAACATATTATGCGGCTGGGCAAGTTGGAGTTCCATTATAGCTTCACCAGAGACTAGCTATGATGTTGGGCAAGTTATTGAACCACCAAGCCTCAGTTTCCTTATCTATAAAAGGGGAATAATAACACGTTTCCTCACAGAGTAGCTATAAAAATCAAAATGCTATATAAGCTCAAGAATGTTTGGTACATAGCAGGCTCTCCTTGAATAAGCAACTGTCTTTCTTTGACTTGTAGCTTGGCAATGTTGGCTGCTATGGATTCAGCTGCAATCTTCCTGGTATTTACTTTCTGAGTGGACTGAGCGAAACTGTCTCTAAAAGTCTCTTTCTGCAGAATGCCCCGTGAAAACCATACCTGCAGTAAGCTCCTAATTCTCCATTCACTCCCCAGGAAGGCAGAAAGCAGGTCCCAGGCTCCTTGTGTTTGTGCCTTGGGGAGGAGAGCATGCTTTTGGATGTTTAACAAGAAGCTTGGGTTACTGGATAGCCCCAGTGGCTGTTGAGAACTTGGTAAAATTACCTGAGCAGGTCAGGTTCCTATTTGCTGTTTCATTTGCAAATACAGAGTGTCAGCCCCTCACCCCCCCACCCCCGTGCCCCTCACTTACTTCTTTGAGGATTATTTTTTGAATAATACTTACATAGTCCTGCAAACGCCTGCCTCAAAGGGCCCTCATCTTTTTGATGCACTTTGCTTCTGCATAATATGGTGCTATCATTTGGAAATGGAGAAATTTAAAATGTATGTCACAGAACGTCTGAATCCTCTTAGGCACTTTCTAGTTACCTTGAAATATTTTTGTGCAGGTTAAAGGGACTACAAGGTTTCTTCAGATTCAGAACCTGCTTTGTGCTTCTTTCAGAAGTTTTTAACTGGGATGATCTCTTCAGGAATCCAAACTGGGGAGCTGAAACAAAGGCCTGTGCTTCCCAAATTGTCAAAATTGACCAAATATATCCCTGTCACATTCAAACTCAAATAAGCTGCCACTAAATCAAATAGAAAAGCTAAACAGGTTGTAAAGCCATCTTGACCTGTGTGTTCAAAGCTCTTCTAAGTCGATTGCAGCATGCATTTTCACATTTTAAAAAATGTCTGTATTATCCTTGAAATTCTAATAATGGTGGCATATTTATTTCAACTGATTCATGTCAGCATTACCTTTTTAATAAATAAAGATTATTTATTAAATGCCTCCTATGGGCCAGACCAGACACAGGGCTCAGGGCTTTTTTTTTTTTAGCTAATCCTTGAGCTTAATACCACAATTATCCCCATTTTAAAGGCAAACTAACTGAGGCTTAGAGCACAAGGTCACACAGAGTGGCTGAGTAAAAATTCAAACCCAGATCTCAGTCTTAAAACCCTTGTCATCCCCAATGTTTCTTACTCCCTCTCAGACTGGGGAATTGATTGGGATGATGAAGTTCCATTTTGTGAAAAAAACTGAAGCCCATATTCCAGAATTAACTTGAGTGGAGACCAGCCATAATTTTCTCTTATACTGGAAATTCGTAACTTTGGCAGAAACCATGATCTCAGAGCAAAAATAAAAGAAGAAGTTTTGTTAATGAAATGGGTTGTTGCTTTTTTTTTTCTTTTTACAGATACAATGGAAAAATTAGGGAAAAAATTGACAAAGCTCATTTATCAATTTTAAAATTGGGGCACCTCTTAGGTTGGCTGAGAAAAAAAGCTTAATTGAATTTAGTAAAAGGTTCAGATAAATTTCATATGTATTTTTCTGTGTTAATGTGCATAACCCAGTCATGTAAAAGGTGTCAATTACTCTTGTTTTTTTGTTTTTTTTTTTTTGAGTTGGAGTCTCACTCTGTCGCCCAGACTGGAGTGCAGTGGCCGCTCTCGGCCACCGCAGCCTCGCCCTGCTGGGCTCCGGCGATCCTTCCGCCTCAGCCTTCCAAGTAGCTGGAACTACAGGCGCACCCTACCACGCCTGGCTGATTTTTGATTTATCGTAGAGATGAGGTCTCGTCAAGTTGCCCAGGCAGGTCTCAAACCCGCGGGCTCAGGCAATCCACTTACCTCAATCTCCCAAAAGCGCGGGATTACAGGCTGAGCCACCGAGCCCGGCTGTCAATTACTCTTAATGAATGTCAGGTAGAGGGTTTAAGTCAGTCAGATTCATTCCTCTTCTCCTCCATACCCCAAAGATCTCAATCTATAGCCCTTCAAAACAATATGGCTTTTGAGGAAGAAGCCCGTGGATGTTAGGGATTTTTCGTCCACTTGTAACAGAGCCAGTGAGTCCCTTCTTCCATCTTCCATGCCTAGGACGCGCCCCAGCGCCCTCTCATCAGTTTTCACGTAAGTCCTTCCTCATGGCCGTTTTGCAGACAGTGAGTAATTTAGGGCAATCGCCTTGCTGATGCCACTTATCCTCCCTCCTCAGCCTCCCTCATGTTTCTACTGTGCATACCTACTTCCCTATTTACATTTTACAGCTGCAGCCATCGACAAAGCCTGATGGTGAACCTGGCCTGGCAGCCACACCAGGTTAACATAACCAGGAGAGCAAGGCACACCTGATAGGACCAAGGGAAACCCAGGGCCTTGTGAAGGGGTGGGTACAGGTGAATAGGGTAGCGGGGCCATATGACAGGGGTCCAGGGGTGTTGCTGCACATCTCCAACTTGGTGGAGACCCCGGACACTAGATCCTAGCGACTGTGAAAGAGCAATAAGAAGAACGTCCTGTCAATTGAGATTTAAAAATAAAGACCCATTCTACATTTGAAGAGAAAATCTAGTCTATATTTTGAGAGATAAATTCCTATTTGGAGGATACCTTAAAAACAATTATAAATTGCATAATGTACAATTGTAAAATGTATAACTATAAATTGTATAATATTTAAAGCACTTAAAATTTGTGAAATTCCTAATAGTAAAAGAGAAGTGAAAGATTTGGAGAAGCCGGGCTCGGTGGCTCAGCCTGTAATCCCGCGTCTTTGGGAGGCTGAGGTGAATGGATTGCCTGAGCCCGCGGGCTCGAGACCCGCCTCGGGAACTTGGCGAGACCTCATCTCTACAATAAAAATCAAAAAACTAGCCGGGCGTGGTAGCGCGCGCCTGTAATTCTGGTTACACAGAAGGCTAAGGCGGAAGGGTCGCCGGAGCCCAGCAGGTCGATAGCGGCCACTGCACTCCAGTCTGGGCGACAGAGCGAGACTCCAACTCAAAAAAAAAAAAGAAAGATTTGGAGAATTGACTATCAATATTGTAAGGAAATACATCCAATAAAAATGATATCATTACAGTCTTAAACAGATCACAATTATTTTTAGCTTGAGCTACTTTATTCAATTTTAAGTTTCTAGTATTTATACAGAATAATCCTCACATTGAATCATGGTAATGGGTTGACTTACATAGCTTTGTACTATTTTTTTTTTTTTTTTTTGAGTTGGAGTCTCACTGTGTCGCCCAGACTGGAGTGCAGTAGCCGCTCCCGGCCTCCGCAGCCTCAACCTGCCAGGCTCCGCCGATCCTTCCGCCTCAGCCTTCCGAGTAGCTGGAACTACAGGCGCGCGCTACCACTCCCGGCTAATTTTTTGTTTTATTGTAGAGATGAGGTCTCGCCTGCCCAGGCGGGTCTCAAACCCGCGGGCTCAGACAATCCACTCACCTCAGCCTCCCAAAGGCGCGGGATTACAGGCTGAGCCACCGGGCCCAGCTGCTTTGTATTATTTTTAAGTCACGTTTCCATAACTACTACTTAGTAAATGTTTGGGAGCTTAGTATGTGCTGGGCATATCTTTATTGTGGGTTATGCCATTGGATTACTCATGACTTTGTGAGGAAGATATCATTAATTCCATTTCACAGATGGGAAAATGGAGGTTCAGATGACTTCCCTAAGATCACAAAATAAGTAACTAGCAGGCCTGCAACTCCTCTCTTTTGTTCCTGTGCACTCTCTTGTCCTAATGACCACTATTACTAAGTCACAATGAATAGGATTGGAACATTTAAAAATAATATTTATCAACAATATCTATAATCTCTTATCATAAAAAATAACGTGCTACAGTGTCTTTTCATGCACACTTCATAACTGCCAAGCTTCCACCAGGGGCTGCCGAGCCTTGATGCTGGATGAGCTGTCTTTCTTTGTGATGGTCCTATCTTGCATGTGATATTGTTGAGTATGAGTCACTGATCCATGACATTGCTGGAATAGTGCATTAACTGTAGACTTATATGTCTCCTTCTCTCTGCCCAAGAGTAGACATGGCCCCAGCTAAGGTTTCAGAGCTTTGCTCTGAAAGTCCAGAGGACAGGGAGATTTATTCAGCTTTTTGATAATGGGAAGACTTCTTGGAGCAAGTGGGATTTGAAGTGGGGTTTGAAGAGTAGAAAATACAGTTTGTAAATAAGAAAACACATCACTGACCATTATAAGTGAAGACTTACAGCTCAACTAATCAACTATCAGTTATTTACTTTAAATATTATTTAACTTAAAGAGTTAAATATTATTTGATTTAGAGATGACACTATCAAAATGGATGACTTGTAAAAGCACAATATGCCTGAGCTCGTTCAAAATCGAGGCGTAGGAATCAAATACTGAGGCAACGACCATCAATCCAGTCCACCAATCAGGTCCATCCATCTAAGGACCTCAAACTGTCCCTACCACTTTTCTCGTTTTACCAATCTATAGTCGTCTTCCTCAGCCATGGTATCCACAATCTCTCATAACTTCACACCACTGATATTTTATCTTGCATCCTAGAGTCAGTCTTCCAATCGCCACTAGAGTTGCCTTCCCTTTAATTATGTCACAATTCTTTCTTCCAATCCCTTTAGCTGTCGTCACACATGATGCTAAAGTCTCTCTCTTTTTTGTATAGTGGGAACATTCCATAAAGTAGTCTGCAGGTACCTTAACACGGTACTTCTCACCTCCCCTGAGGGGCCTCCAACCCAAGCGCATTTCCTTGTGCCAACCAAGAGGATATCTTAGCCAGGAATTCTTCTCCTCACCCTGTTCTGAATAAAATCATTTTGTTCTTTCTAAAAGGCGAGATCAAAAACCACCAACCAAGGAGAGTCTATCAAAATGGGAATTACTTTGTTTGATTCTCTTTCAAGACCTGCTGTTCTTCAATAGACTCCTCACCTCCTTTCCATCTCCCAAGAGCTCCAGTCGCAATCAACTTCTCACGGTCTGACATTATAGTTGGGCTTTGAAGTTGTATTTATCTTTTTGATTTATTCTGTCTTGTCTGATGGTGAGTTGTTTACTTATCTCTCTCCCCAATTAAATTGTAAGTGCTTTGAAGACAGGGAACATGTCCTCTTCACTTTTCCATACCCAGAGTTGTATTGTAACTCTGTATTTTGTATTTTTACTCTGTTGTATTTTAACTCTGTATTTTGTATTTTAAAGCAGACAGGATTTGATGCTTTTGAATTAATAAATACAAAAGTCTTAATTTAACAACAGGAAAATGACAGTTAGATATAAACAGCATAGTACCACAAAGCAAATACCCAGTAAATGTTTGTTGACGGGAACACTGAGTGAATTACATTGCCATTTACAGAATGAATTGTTGAGAGAGAACATTCTTTATCCTTTCCTAGTTCAGTTATAGCTTAAGCTGGGGGAGACTAAATAAAGCTGTTGATTAATATCTCTTTCTTTTTTCTTTTATATTTTTCCTTGCCAACGCTAAGCCCATGAAAAAGACAGTTTCTTGTCTTCAAGAAAGCAACATTGCTTTTGCACAAAGTTTCTTTTATCTTTAAGCAAGTACACATCATTAAGTCAAGTTCTTACTGAGAGATTGAGAAATTTTAAGTTCTGGTGGTCCAATTCTGAGCTTCTAGAAGATTTCAGTGTATTCATGCAAATCCTCTAAATGTCATTGCAGATGGCAATGAATAAGAACTTACATTTATGAACACTTTACAGCTTATCAGGTGTTTTCATCAGGTGTTTTATGTAGTATTCTTTAGCCCTCACAGTAAACTTGTGAAGTAGATTTTGACCTAATTTTTCAGATAAAGAAATATACGAGTTTAAATGCTTTGCCAAAGGTCAAGAATCAAGTTGAGCCCAAATCTTTTGACTTCAGATTCAGTGCTTCCCAAGCATCATGCAGAAATAAAGCAAGGACTGGGCCCCTGGACTCCTAAAAAGAGAAAACAGAGACTGTGCAACCACACAGGTTGATAACAGGGTAAGGCTCTTCCGTTAATGCTGCCTCCCCTTTCAGGGATTTGGGAGATGAGAATAACAGTCTTGGACATCCGAGTGGGTCTTGTCTGTGGTGAGAAGCAACAGACCAAGAAAGCAACAGAGAAGCATCTGAGAGGCCAGGACAAACTGGGTGTCTCCAAGGAGGTGATTGGAAACGAGATCCAAAACAAAACCAGGCCCTAATCCTAAAATGTGCTGCACCAGGAGGGAAGTTTGGTCTCTGCCAGTTCCATGGCAGGTGTGATGGGACCAGAAGATGGTCTCAGTGTTACCCAGCCCCTTGCACCGTGCCTGACTTGAGACACAGGAGGTGCCCTACAAGTGGAGGACTGAGCCAATCAGTTCAAGTAAATACAGAGATGATCTGCATGGGCAGACCTAAATGTTCTGGTCATTTTAGCTCAAAAAGGCCAAAATAGAGAGGCATGTGAATAAAACCTATAACTCACAAGTAACACAGTTAATGTGAACATGTTCACTGAGTCTTGAAAATAATAGAACAAGAGCAAATCTGTTGCAAGTGAGATGAATCTGGCCTCTGCAAGAGGATGTCTTCTCTGTTCAGGTGCTACTGATATAAGACCAAACTAGTGAATTATTGGACTAGAAGGTTTCTAAGAGAAACTGGGCTCATTCAAACCTCTCAGACATGTCTACTACTTCATTCAGCAAGCATTTACTGAGTATGTACTATGTGCCAAACCTGTACAATATACTAACAATGACATAGTGAACAAAAATCATAATTGCATGTCTCTCTATGCCACGGGTGAGGAAAGACATTGGTTCTAATGTTCAGTTGCAGTTTCTGTATGTCTTACCCTGCCCGCTAATTTGGAACAAAAAAGTGGGGAGAGGACTACTGAAGTTGAAGTGGAGGTTTTTGACACTGAAAAGGAATTGTCAGCTATTCAGAGCAGCACAGAAAAAGACAACAAATGGCCTGAGATCTGTCTAAAATCCAGTGGTAGAATGTCTCTTAAATGTGGTAAATTGCTCTTTTTCAAGCTCTTTAATACAATCTGTATGCCAAATATATTTGTTAAGCAGGTACTGTGGTAAGAAAATGGTACAATAATGAATAGAATATCTGTACCCTTTATTATTTATCAAGCACTGTCTCAAGTACTTAATGCTCATGACTGCAGTTAACCTTCAAAACAACTCAACAAGATAGTTTTCATTATCATCCCAGTCTTCATGATGAGGAAACGGGTTCAGAGTAGTTCTTTAAACCAAGGTTAATGTCACTCAACGTAAGATAAGTAAGTGAATGTCTGATTCTAGCTTCCATGTTCTCAAATAGATGGAATATTGCCACTAAGTTCCTATTCTCAGTGATTTTAGTCTTCTGGGAAATAAATAACAATTAAAAGATCATTTTCAGATTAGTGATAACTCCTGTAAGAGGAGCAGACGCTAGGCTACTAATGGGACCCGTGGAAAACCATTCAATCCAACTTTGAAGGCCAGAGGAGGCAATATCCAAGCCACGTCCTAAGGGATGTACAAGCATTAACCTAGCAGAGTGGGAGGAAGGACAATCTAGAAAGAAGAAAAGGTGTGTGCAAAGGTCCGGAGGGAGGTCTGGGGAGCTGCAATATAGGGGCTATGATCATCCGCAACCATCTAGCCACCGTGTGGAACAAGTTGCAAAATACTTTCACACACATGACCTCACCTCTGCTGGGATATGGTGTGAGAGGGCACACGAAGACTCTGGTCATGCTTGTGAAATCGGATTGAATTTTGGTGAGAAACCCTGTGCCCTACACCGAATCACGGCACAGAAGCCTGGAGTTCTGGTGACCCTAGCGCGATGCAGCCTTGGAAGGGCCATGTTGATGCACAGCCAACGTGGGCTCAGCTACTGTCACTCGTCTATCCGGAACTGCCTGACAGGTGGTGATTGCCTATTCCTTCTTTGTCACCAGATGTTGCTGAAATTCTCAGACTTTGGTTCTACATCAAAAGCCTACGTTCGAATGAAGGGGAACAGACCGAGTAGCCAAAAAAGAGCCAGTTCTGTCCTGGCAGACCAAAGGGTGCAAAATACAGAGTGGGAAAGGAAAATTCCTGGGATTTGAGGCGAAACCATGAAGGAAATAAAGTCAAACTTTGACACTCTACCACAAGCATCCTTTCTGTTGGTGTCCCCTGGTGCCACTGTTTCAGGGTTTTCATTAGTTTTAAAGTAATATAGAATGGGTGTCACTGACCAGTGCAGTTTCATGCATTCATTATCTTACAGGGAGAAATGAAAAGCTTTCAGAAACACACAGACCTGGATTCAAGCCTGGGCCCTAGGACTTGCTAGCTGTGTGGCCTTGGACAAGTTGCTTATCCTTATCTTCACAATAAGGATAATAATGTAGATTTTGAATGACCAGCTAGGGGATTAGAATGTAATGTATGTAAAGTACCTAGTCTGGCCCTCTGTAAGCATTCAATAAATGGTAATTAATATCGTGATGATATTGACATTTAAAGAAGAGTGTTTCAGTGCCTTAACTCAAATTTTGACTAATGGTGGGAGTTTGGGCTGCTGGAGATAGGTATTTTTGAGTATTGATTATTTTCTGACTTAAGTAATAGTTTAAATTTACTAACGACTCTGCTTTAAAGGATTTTTATAGTTAAATAAATAAATATTTCTGAGCCAAGAAATGTAGAGTCATTACTGGGTAAACTCTGTAGGAAAAAAGAAAATGTTTGACCTGGAGGCCCCCAGGAAAAATTCAGTGTATATGGCCTCTGTACTTACATTCATGATTCTTTCAAGAAAGGAGACTCTGATTATTAATGATCTTTTATAATACTTTGAAATTTTTCTGTTCCTAATTAACCAAGTACTCTAGTATTCCAGTGCTAAAAGTAAAGCTCACCATTTGGTAGAAAAGAGGGCTTGCTCTCCTTCTAAAGCTGAGTAAACTGGATATTTGTGTTTGATTTACTCAGTCATAAGTTAGGGCAGAGGCAGAACATTCAAGAAAGGCACAGTAATGGAAAGAGATGTGGGCTAAGCATCTGAAGACTTGAGTTTTAATTTTGACTCTGTCTCAGTTAGCCATAAGAATAAGGCACACACACAAAAAACCAGAACTTTATGACATTCTTACTGGAATGGAATGGAGCAGGGGGAGAGACAGGGGGCTTATCACTTAGAAATGAAGGTTGATGCTCCCAGCACCTGTGTCTATTTATGGCTACAAGTTAAGTAGCACTGGAAGTTTAATTAAAGCTTTTAGGCTACTCCATAAAACCCAATAATTATTTGGCATTCCCTTTACTTATATGCTTTTTAAAAAAGTTACAGAGCTTTGGTTTTCAAATGTTAAATGTAATATTAATTAAACTATTCCCTTTTAATAAATACATTTTTGAAGTAGTAAATATTCTGAGGGGGGCTATCCTAGCATCTTAAATTTAGAACCCTAGAATATTCCCAGAAGATTTAACAGCCACCAGCAAGAATATACCTTTCAATCTGTGTTAAAGGAATCATACTCAGTTAACATGATTCTGAAAACAAAACCACACTTAACACAAAAAAGAAACTTTTTAAGGGTCATGTATTTCATTATTTAAATGAATTTAAAGACTTTATTTGAAGAAATAGAAATCACTTACCTTATTTTAAACCATCCATATTTCCCCTAATGGTGTTTACTAAGCCTGAAAGGCATTTATCTAAAATAAGTAGAGTAACTTGTACATTGATTAAACTGTCTCTTAGGTAGATCATGGAATTGCAATTTAGCACATATAGTTGAAGAGAGCATCAATTAAAGACATAGATAGGCTGAGTCAGGTGCTCATCAGAGAAGATGGGATTAAAGATAGGTTAAAAAATGTCAACACCCAAGTATGCAAAACCTAATTGCAATAATATAATGAAAGCACAAAATCAAACCAACTGAGATAAAAATGAAGCACTTACCTAGTATGATCACCTGAAAAGCGTAGCAAATTCCTGCAAATTGCAGGAATTCACATTGCAAAATACTCAGCAATACTTCTGTGCAGTTCTATAGAAAGTCCGCAAATTCTGCAATATCTTGCAAAGTACTCCACAGGTATCCAATATTTTTGAACTGATATCATTCTAAGTTCCTCAGTGGGTCCAAACCACATAACTACTGGGTCTTCAAGTGATGAAAAGGTAAGCCCTGGAGAAATGGAGGGCTGGGTTTCAGTTTTGAGGATGGGCTAGAGATCAAAAATCTACTATTCGGAGGTACCCTGGATACCAAAACAAAATACAAAATAAAAAAAATGCCCTTTTGATTATTTTTAAAAAGTATTTGCTTCTAAAAAGGACAGACTCCCCCAACCTCCCAACCCATATTTTAATAACCCAACAATGGAAGAGAAATATTTGACAGAGGGTGTATTGGATGTTGATGATCTCCAACTGCTTCCAAATCTGCATAAATAAAACTCCAACAAATCCCTACACAATGAACCTACTGAATGGGGCTCTATTATCTGCCGCTGAAGGATAAAGGGCCAAGCCAATCCTATTGACAGTTAAGTCTGTAGCTTCCAACATATCAGTGAGGTCACTAACCCACCACTACAGTACGGGCTGACATAAGCAGCTGATGTGCTCAACAAAAAGTAGGGCTCAAATCAATTCACTGCTAAAATTCAGTTTAGGGAGCTCTCAGTTTGCACAGTTTGAGTTGATCAAATTCAGAGATGGGATTCGATTCATATTTCAGTAACGAAGATCAGGGCTGGGAACCGATATATTGAAAGGTGTATTTTTCCATTTCTTCTCGTCGTAAAATATTCATGGCTGCCATGTTCTACAGTGTACTCTGACAGTGTAGCAGCTGCCAAAAACCTGGTACCTGAGGCCACTTTTACATCAATAAATTATCGAAGGTTACATCTGTAGCAAGATAGCTTTATTTGGCCACGCAAATAATACCAAGGTACATAACACAGTTATCCCAGCTTTTGTTTCCTTGAGGGTGGACTATTGTTACACTTCGCACGGCAAAGCATGCTGGGAAGCACTAACCAAGAAGTAAGGAGGAGAAATAATTGTCGCTGTGCTCTAAGAGCAGCAGTACGATATGGAGGTGAGGTTATACTTTGTAGTTAGATGTCATGAGTTGTGTGAAAGTGAGCACTTCTCTGAAACTCAGTTTGTCTATAGTTTTAAAAAGAATGTTCCTCTGCCTCCCTGCAGGACTGTAGGTCAATAAATAAGTAATATTTCTAGGTGGTCTGTCACATAATGAACAGTCAGCTAATGTCATTTAAGGTGCTACCTTCTAAGAATGTATCATATAGTACCAAAACACCTAAGTATTGCATTAGTTACAAGAAACATCTTAGAGAGCTTTTCTCTCTCTAAGAGGATTGACCAAGTATAGAAATTCAATTTTCTGAAGTTCTGAACAAGTTAGTTTCAGGAGTGAAATAGTAATTCCTTTGCCATTTTTACTTTTTTTTTTTGTCAGGGTCTTACACAGCCTAGACCGCCTAGGCCCAGGCAATCTTTCTGCCTCAGTTCCCAAGTACCTGGGATTATAGACACATGCCACCACATCTGGCTAATTTTTAAATTCTTTTTTTGTAGAGACAAGGTTTAGCTATGTTGCCTGGGCTGGTCTTGAACTTCTGGACTCGAGCAATCCTCCCATCTCTGCCTCCCAGAGTGCTGAGATTACAGGCATAAGCCACCATGCCCGACCTTACTTTCTTTCTTCTGTCATCTCTTAGAACTCTGGGTATCTGCGTTCTCTTGCCCAAAGGAAGGTCCTGAATTCATGGGACACCTCCCCAACAAAACTACTAACCCTCTAATCCAATATTGGTTTTAAAGACTTTGCATTTTATTTTCATTTTCAAATATTTGCATTTTCCAATTAGAAAGACAGGGTATAAAGTTAGGCAAAAATGCTTCAACTCCACATCAGGGATATTTAGGTTGCCAGCAACACAAACCACACCTAGTTAAGGAAGCAGAAAAGAATCTATTGGAGGATTATTAAGTAGTTGACAGAATTAAGGTAAAGGCTAGAGACCAGACTCAGGGTGTCTAAACAGTAAGATCTTCTCTAGGACTTTATATTTTAAAAGCACTTTTAAAAAGCCTTTCACCAAGTCCTTCCCTCCCTCCCTCCCTCCCTCCCTTTCTTCCTTTCTTTTTTTCAGCTATAAAATTATATATGAGACCAAGGGGACAACGTCCTGCCAAAGGCCACAGAAGGATCTTGTGTAAGGCACAGGATTCACACCTGACTTTGAAACCCAAGGTTTGTTGAATAATCATCCTGCTGACACTTGCTTAGGTTAAATGCAAGAAGCAAGCTAGACTACAAGCAGAACTTTATGTACCTATTTTTGAGTTAGGATCTCACCCAGGCTGGAATGCAGTGGCACAATCATGGCTCACCATGGACTTGCTTCCTAGACTCAGGTGATCCTTCCACTTCAGCCTCCAGAGGAGCTGGGACTACAGGCATGAGCCACCATGCCTGGCTAATTTTTTTATTTTCTTTCTTTTTTTTTTTTTGTAGAGATGGGGTCTTGCTGTGTTGCCTAGGCTGGTCTCAAACTTTTAGGCTCAAGCAGTTCTCCTTTCTCAGCCTCCCAAAGTGCTGGAACTACAAGCATGTGCTGCCCTGACTGGACTTGCAAGAAGAACTTTAAAAACAAGGTCCTGGTCAGGTTGGGTTCAAGACCAGCTCGGACAACTTGGCGAGACCGCTTCTCTATAACAAATTTTAAAAATTAGCCACGTGTGGTAGTGCACGCCTGTAGTTCTAGCTACTTATAAGACTAAGGTGGAAGAATCACAGGAGCCCAGCAGGTCGATGCTGGCCATGAGAGTGCCACTGCACTCCAGCCTGGGCGATGGAGTGAGACTCCAACTCAAAATAAAAATAAAAATAAAAACAAGGTACCAAACTGAGGCAGTACCTCTTGTACCCCTCAAAACACATGTCCATGAGCCTCTGTGCAAGACAAATATTCTTGCACACTGGATTCACTCTTTTGGCTCCTTCAGGTACTTAAAAAAAATCAACTTCAAAAAATAGCTAAGTTTATTGGTTGTGCTATTTGCCAGATATGATTCTTGCCTCTTTGCAGACATTGTGCCTAATCCTTACAAATCAGGTATTTAAAAACTCAGTATAAAAATGTTGAGGCTTAGAAAAGTTAAGTGACTTCGTCATGTCTACAAGTCTAAGGAGAAAAAAAAAAATACAGCTAATATGGCTTCAAAGTTTGCTCTTTCCCAGACATCACAGATCTCACTTGCTGGAAAGTCATCTTACTAGAAGTATATGAAGTGCACTAAATAAGAGGAAATGAGTTTCTTGGTACCACCTGTGAAATAGATGTATGCTCTTATCAATCCCCTCAAGTGCTAGTTTCGTCAGTTTCCCTCCAAACTTCAAGCAGCATTGTTTTTGTTCCTTTATATGTGAGATATTTATGTCCTATGACATTCTTATCTGTATCTACATTAATAAACCAAGGTAAACTGGAAAAAAAAGTCCGCTCTTTTCACTTTACCACACTACTTCCTTCTATTAGTTAGTTGATACTAAAGAACAGTAAGTCAAGGGGTCCCTAATCTCCCTTTCCACTAATCCTTTTGGTTGTGCACATTGCCCTGACCCCACCCAGGCATGTAAGGAAGAGGAAGTTGTGAGGTTTGACCTTTGAAAATGTATCCTCTCGGTAGCCAAGAGACCAAGCACACCAAGTGAACCTAGCAGATTCCTGCAACTGAGCCCTGCTCTAGGAAGTGCAGGTTTTTCCCCTCACTGATATTTCAAGAAGGACCCCACTGCAGGAGTACAGATTGTCACATAACGTGTAGTGGTATCTGTCCACCACAGGGTGCCCCAAATCTGAATTTGGATCCCAGATCACCGTTGGCTTCTTTCCCTGCCTGGCAGAGATGGTGCTGTACAAGCGGGGGGGGGGGGGCGGTGTACAGTGACTCTGAGAAATGACTTCAGCCCTGAGCAATTAGAGAGAAAGGATGCAAGCCTCCATTTTTCAGGAGCCAAGTGCTTTGTTTGTTTAGAAGATCGGATCTTGGAAAGCTCACAGCCTCATGCCCTTTGTCACAGGGTGTGCACCATGAGTCGTTCTGTCTTAAAGGAAGAGTCCAAGCTCTGACTCACTTGATTTTTTCAGTACTGCATTGTGGTTTCCATCATGCCTCCCACTCTGTTCCCACCTAGGTCAAATGCCTGCGCCCCAGGAGCTGGGAAAACACATCCCAAGGCCGTGTGGCCTCAAGCTGACAAAGGCAGACTCCAGAAAGCACGTCTCCTCTCTCTCCACCAACGTGTCCAATATTTGACTTATGTGGAAATGGCTGCTCATTGGCTGGGTTCATTAGTGAAAAATGTTTCAACGGTTCCATTTAACAACCTGGAATGTCCTTCTTTGGAGAAGGCCAAATTAATGTGATTTTTACCTTAAGAAGCTTAGAAACATAGCGGTTGCTAACTCAATAATTACATTGTACTGGCAGCAACAATTCAATATTTTTTTCTCGCCTGAGGGTTGCAACACATTTGCACCATGGGGAAGCTTTTTCTCTTTACATCTCAAAACTGTACCACAAACTCTTCCTTTATTCATAACAGCGAGATCTCCAGCTGAGATAGGCACTTTTGTATTGCTCTGGATGACAGTTTTCTGTGTTCTTTCCAAGCACAGGGGGTTTAATAAACATATCTGGCAGGCCTTCCATAGCTGGAGGGCCCAGGATGACACTGTGTGCAAACAATATGCTCGCGCTGGAGGGAAACAAGTTTATTCAATTATTCAATTAATAGATTACAGTCAAGATACTTGTTATCCTACAATGAAAAATGGGGCAAGAACTCCAAGAATTAGGATAGGTCCCAGGATTAGTAACAGCAGGCAATGTGGCATATACAGCGCGTGAGTGTCTGGCCAAATGCATGAACACATACCTACCGACCCTTCAAACACACACGCAAATACACACACACTTGTGCACTCTGAGAAAGGGAGACTCACACATCCAGAACCACAAATTGTGAGGGCCTTAAAAACTTGCTAAATACTTTAGTATATTTTAGTTCTGAGACTGGAACTTTGGGTGGGTGGAGGACTGGGGTGGAGGTTGGTGTCAGAAAGGGCAGCTCTACAAGAATTTTTTTAAAAAAAGAGAGATGTTAAGATGTTCGTAGAATTTTCTCTGTGAAAATGAAAAGTATTTTTGTGGGATTTCATGAGTAACTGCCTTTCTGCTCCAGGGCAAGGCTCTTCCTCAATGCAGAACATCTTAGAATGTTCTCTGTGTCAGAACTTCTCACTTAAGCAATTGTTGGTTTCAAAGTGAAGTTTCTCAAGTTTGTAGAGATATGTTAAGATCTCCTTAACAAGAAATGAACTACTACACTTAAACTTATGATTTAGGGGTGAGGAGGGGTGGGGAGGGCACTTTTCTTTCTGTGGGGTGTTGGCATATTTTTCAAGTTCCAGTGAGTATATGTTGATACAAATCACTCAGAGGTGAATGGAAGGAGATAAGGCTGGAAAGTTACCTTGGGAAAAAACTGGGAAGGATTCTATGTGCTTGATGAGAAAATTCTGATTTTATGCTATGAGCAGTGGGGAACCATTGAAGTTTTTGTGCTGAAGAGTTGTCCTCACACTTTTTCTTGTCTTACTCCAGCTGAACTGTTTTAAATTCATGGATTTTATTTAGAAGTTTTAGAAGTAAAGACATGGGGCACAGTTCAAGTGCACTAGAAGTACCATGAAATGGTGATGTGGTTAGTATCTAGGAAGCATAGAAGTAGACATTTGTAGTACCGAATAATTGGGTAGCAATTCTTTAAGTGTTCTGATATGGAGTTATTACTTTGAAATTCTTCAGTCTTGAAGAATATATACCCCTCATGGACCCTGGCCTTCTGCCAGGCAGTTCTCTTAGGGCTCAAGGTAACTTGAAGGGTATTTTTGACAATATTGTGGTACTAAGGAGACCATCTCCATTCTACTGAGTGAAGACTGAAGCCAATGAAAATGTTGAAAATGTTTCTAAAAGTGACTAGGGGATAAGACAGGAAATATGTTTCCAGGTAGTGGAATCTTTTATCCTTTCAGAAGAGATTTGGAAAAATTCTAGGCCTCTTTAAATCTTTCCTCTGTGAGTGCTAGCCAGATTGGAGGGTAGACAGACAATTCTTCCTGCAAACAAGTGGGCATAGAAGTCAAGCAGATGGTTTATTTTAGTTACCACGGAAGCTAGCCAAGGCAAGAGCCTGAAGTTAAAAATCAAATCCCATTCTAAAGGTCACAATGTTTCTAAGTTCATGGTTGTCTCCCAACAAATGAGTCAAGATGGCTTTATATGTGTGTGTCAGCTGTGCTCTTGCCCTGGGCCTCCCAGCTGGAGTCACTAATGTTCCCTTATATAGCAGGTTCAGCCAGTCCTCATCCTACCCCCTGTCCAGTCCCTGGGCCAACCCAGAGCAGGGCAAGCCTCGGCCTGTCCAAAGGCTGGCTCTAATTTGGAGGGTGAGGACACCTTGGCCAGGGTTGGAAGCAAATGCTGCAGGCACCTTTTCCAAGAGTGGCAGACACCGCTTTAAGCTAACTTCATGTATGTAGGGTCAAAGACCATTTTGGGATGTGCATATGTATGAGGGGCTAAGTCTGAAAAGGCAGTTTGAATAAGTTATCCAAAGATGGAGAAGAAATAGGTATGCGGACTTAGAATACTCAGATATGCAGAAACAGGAAAAATAAAAGGGTAAGTGAGAGAGAAGTCTGGTACATTCCTGAGTCAGGAGATATTGCTTATTACCTTGGCTTCCAGCCAAGGTTGCCAGGTGGTCAGCTGCTTTCAAAGAGACATAGGCAGAAGGGAGAGAACAGGGCCCAGGTGACCAGCTGGTGGGATCTGAAATTAGTCTTGTTACCATGGATCTGGTTTGCCTCCCAAGAGCCCAGACACACATCTGGCCTCTGAGTTCTAGCCTTATTGGTCTTTATCACCTTGGCCAAGGCTTCTGCTTCTATTCTTTGGGAAATGGAACTCTGCCCTGGATCCCAGTGCCCTTGGCTGGATCCCAGTTGATTCTCTTCCTAAATCTTCCAGGGCTTCTTCCGAAGGACTCTGACACTTGGGTCTTCTCTTTATGGTCTCATTTAAAGTAGGCTGATTTCCTGGAGGTATGATGTCACTCAACTGACTTTGAGGGTCAACTGTCCTTGTGACTCTGATTTCTGATTTCTACCCACCAATTTAGATCTGCTGGTGTATTGGCTCTGGATCAAATGGCGACTTTGTGCACATTATGTATTGGACAGGCCAAGGCCCCTAGAGGTGCTGATCTTCAAGCCCATTAGCCTTCTCAGGTTTTTGTTTTTTTTCATTGTTGCTAGCTTCTTTCCTTCTCTCTTCTGTGGAGAGTAAAGTCCCAGCCCACCTGTGCTTAAAACTGCCCAAGTTAGGACAATGTTTCTCCTATGCCTTGGGCTGTTCCGATATGAAAACATTGTTAGCATAATTCCCATTGACAGAGAATCTTAGAGTCATCCTACAAAAGAAAGAGCTCACAAATCAGAATATACAAGAGGAGACCTCCCCCTGAAAAAATGAAAAATTTGTATTAAAAAATTGTGTATTTATTCCTACATGTTTAAACTTCAGTCACTTCACAGTACTCTCTGTTTGATGCAATATACTTATTGAGATGCTTTCTCCACTGTTCAAAACAGTTTTTGAACTCTCTTCCTTTTTGATGCTTTTTAGTACTTCTGCCATTTTTTGTTTCACTTCTTCTGCATCAACAAAATGTTTCCCTTTGAGGTTTTTTTTTTCACTGGAGAAGCAAACAAAAAATTTGCTCAGGGCGAGATTGAGTGAATAGGGAGGGTGGGGCATGGGGTTGGGGGTCACATCGTTTTGGGTCAAAAACTGCTCAGTGTAGTGTGGGCAGCTGTGCTGGTAAATTACCCATCATGAAATGGGCAAAGGCGTTGAAACAATCTCCAAAAAAGTTTACCAAAGCCAAACAGCCTCTTACAATAACACTAGCTGGTACACTGATGCTGATGAGTTCTTAGAATATTTACCAAAAAGGGGACGCCTGTGCTACAAGGAGTCCACCCTCCCAAAACTAACTGGGTTTTTTTTTGGGGGGGAGTCTCCCCTTGTATAAGAAAAGTGCTTTATAAATTTTTAAAAATCGATGTAACTGTTAATATTATGGACAGTGCAGAAAAAAGACTAATACACACAAAAGGAACACACCATATACATGATCTCATTTAATTTAATTCTTACAAGTACACTAGAAAGTAGTCACTTTTAGCTCTGTTTATAGACAATGCCATTAAGTTTTAGGAAGGTTAGGAAACTTGCCCAAGTCACTCAGCTCATGAGTGCACATCTGGAATTTCAACCAGATCTGCCTTATGTCTAAAACTCATAATTTTTCTGCTACATAAGACTGCTTGCATACGTACCCACCAGAATTGCATAGAGTTAAAAACAGATCATTTGTGGATCACAGAGTGTATAATAAGATGCTAATTATGTGGTGATGACAAACTGCTTTTGGGAAAAGCAAAGACTGAGATGATTATCTTCATGGGTTTCCCAGAGGAAATGGGACTTAAGGTGATATTTGAAAACTGGCAGAATTTAGATAAGAGGGAGGATATTTCTGGGAAGGGTCTCAGCAGAGGTGAGCCCAGTGGGTGAAACTGGTGCTGAGAAGGCCTGTGACTTCAATCTGGGTGAGCTGGGTGGGGCATACAAGCAGGGGAACATCAAAAGCCAGTTGGAAGAGTTCAACATCATGGGTAGAAAAGAGAGGCCTCTAACCCAAAGCAGCATCAGTCATTACAATGTTTCTTTTTACTCAGAGCCAAGAGGGACAATAACAGCTGGTGTCCATCACATTTATTCACCAGATGTATAAATAGGTGTAAGGTATGAGCTGCGTTCATGATGGTGAGGGTGTGGAAGAGGTCATACTCCACACACCATTTGCTGGAATGGGTGATCATCTTCTAAACCAGACTTGGAGTAGAATTCTACTCATTCATTTTTACCCATGAGTATGATCTTTTCTTGATAAACACCAACTTCTAAGTCTGTGTTGGCCCCCACTTTCTTGTACTCTCAAAATAAAAGTATAACTTCAAAAAAAAATTCAGAGGGAGACCATGGAAGAAGGAGGTATTGGTTTCAAGAGGCCAATTTCCTACTGCAGTGGCGCAACTCACTTATAATGTATGAGTCCAGGCAGACAGAATCCTATTTCTTGTTCAGAAAGAATGTTTATGTATATACTAAAGGAACAGCTCTGCCATGAGGAAAATGTGATAGCTTTATTTCTCGTGTTTAGCAGCAGAAACAAGGGGAAAAAAAGGTTCATTTCTAAAGCTCTCTCTATGTATAACATTTGGTCTTGAAGCAGCCCAGTATTAGCTGAGGTTGCCATAACAAAATACCATGGCTGAGCAGTGACACAGGAGAAATTTATTTTCTCATGCTTCTGAAGACTAGAAGTCCAAGATCAAGGTGCTGGCAAGTTTGGTTTCTCCTGACTTGACTAGCAGATGACCACCTTCTCACTGTCCTTGGGTGTGTGGGTGGGTCTTCCTTCCATGCATGTATACTCTTGGTGTATCTTTATCTTCTTGTAAGGACACCAGTTCTATTGGATTAGGGATTCACTTTTATGACCTCAGTTAACCTTAATTACCTTTTTATTTTTATTTTTATTTTTTTGAATTGGAGTCTCACTCTGTCACCCAGACTGGAGTGCAGTGGCATGCTCCCAGCCACCACAACCTCGACCTGCTGGGCTCCAGCGATCCATCCGCCTCAGTCTTCCAAGTAGCTGGAACTACAGGCGCACGCTACCACGCCTGGCTAATTTTCTTTTTGTTTTAGTTTGTTGTAGAGATGAGGTCTCACCAAGTTGCCCAGGCGGGTCTCGAACCCGCGGGCTCAGGCAATCCACTCACCTCAGTCTCCCACAGAGCCCAGCTTCTTTTTCAAAACCCTGTCATCAAATACAGTCCCATGAAGGGTTAGGGCTTCAATATATGAATTTTGGGGAGAAACAATTCAAGCCCTAAAACAATGTAAATGGAAATA
The DNA here is from genome assembly GCF_000164805.1 of Carlito syrichta. Taxonomy (NCBI): domain Eukaryota; kingdom Metazoa; phylum Chordata; class Mammalia; order Primates; family Tarsiidae; genus Carlito; species Carlito syrichta. The sequence goes on along the minus strand of NW_007067381.1, from coordinate 402,586 downwards.
TGAAATCATGGAAGTTTTAGATATAATTTCTTACACTTTTAAAAATTCATGGTAGCTAATGTCAAGTGGGTTTTCTCTAAATTAACTTGCAATAAATGGAGTGTGGAACCATAAGAAAATTTGCCACAGCCACTGTGGATACATGAGCTACAGTCCTAGTTCTGCCACTAACTTCTTTTGTGACCTTGAGAAAATAACTTTGCTTATCTACTGTCAATATCCTTGTCTCTTGAAGGAGAAGGTTTAAAAATAATAATCTCTATGGCCTTTTCTAACTATAAAACCTACGATTTTGTGACTTCACTTTGAAATTTTTTTCAATTAAATGCCATTCACTCAAAAATAAATACGACTATACCAACTGACTATCTGCTGAAGTCACTTAGATTTGAGCATAAATATTTGCATCTCACCCAACAGCAATGCATCCTCAATACAAGGTGGTGGCGAAAGCTGGAAGGTGTCAGCTTCATCTTGTCACTGCAGCCAATTTTGGTCACTGAAGTTGTGAGTTGATATCTGGGTAGTCATGGTTGAAATCAGGGTGATAAATGCCAAATTCCCCCCTCTATTTGATGGTATATGTGTACGGCCTACATGATACTTCTTCACGACCTTGGCAAAAGTCAATTTTACAGAATTTGGATCTCTGTAAATATATTTTTTTATTGTAAAATTTCCTGGCTCTTCTCTTTTGGAAGACGTATGCCTCCTAATTAGCATATAACAACTCTATTTAATCAGACTGCTCATTTAAAGAGATTTCCATTCGGCATGTGGTATCCACAGGTGTCGCAGGTAATTGGTAATGAATGTAAGTTAACAAAAGTGTCACAGTTATAATATAATGAAAGAAAATGACAGAAACACTCCAGGAATATAAGGATTGATATAGAGTCAATCTATGATTGGGGCAAAAACATAATTCTTGATATTCTTGTGAGGCAAGGAAAGAGAAAAAACTGAAAAATGAGAGAAAAAGATATTGTGCAGATAAAATTAAAACATGTCTTCCTTAGTTTAAAATATATTAAGCTTAAGATCTTCATGGAAATATGTTCACTACTACATGCTACTTACAAAATTAACCTTTATAATATTATACTTGTCCTGATTCCTCTTATGAGCATTATGGTAACCCAGTGCTTTTGGTGACTGGAGCCACAAAAGTGTTTTTTAATTTCTGTAACTTGTGGCTTACAGTATACATTTTCTAAGCAATCTTTAATATCTATGTATGAAACCACAAATAAAAATGGATCCTCCAATTTAACTCCAAAAACGAATATGCATTTTAGTAGAATTTTTTTTTCTATATTTCAATGGATTCACTCATCCAACAAAAACTCTATGTCATTTATTTAGGGAAGACATACAAATGGACAATAAGTATATGGACAGTTGCTCAACTTTTTACATCTTCAGGGAGATACAAATCAAAACCACATTAAGATACACTTCACACCTACTAGGGTGTCTATAATTAAAAAGTCAGGTTAAAAATTATGGGCAAGAATATGGAAAAATTGAAACCTCCTATATTGCTGGAAGGAAGGTTAAATGATATAGCCACTTTGAAGGATAGTCTGGCAGTTCCTGTAAATTTTAAACATAAAGTTCCCATATGACCCAGAAACTTCTAGGTATACACCCAAGAGTAAGGAAAAGATACATCCACATAAAAGCGTACACAAAATTGTACATGAATGTTTATAGCAGCATTATTCACAATAACCAAAAAGTGAAAACAGTTCAAACTGATGACTGTATAAACACGATGTAGTATATCCATACAGTGAAATATTATTTGGTCATAAAAAAGGAATGAAGTACTTACTGCTATAGAATGGATGAATCTGGAAAATATCATACTGAGTGAAATAACCCAGTTACAAATACCTCATATTGTATGTTTCCATTGATTTGAAAGAACAGAATAGGGAAATCTACATAGACAGAAAGTGGATAACTAGTTGCTTAGAGCTAGGGGGAACAAGGAATAGAATGAGGATAGTTGAAGGGTACAGGATGTCCTTTTGAGGTGAAGAAAATATTCTAAAATTGGTAATGGTTGCAGTATCCATGAATATATTAAAACCATTGAATTGTACATTTTAAATGGGTGAATTGTATGGCATGTGAATTACAGCTCAATAAAGCTGGTAAAAAATAACATGGAAAAAAAAAAACTCTATGTCAGGCAGCTAGGCATTGATCTAGTAGCTTGTTACACAGTCCTTGATGCTCATGGGACTTAACATATAAAAGATAAATAAACAAACACATCGATAATAAGTGATGAATATAATGAGGAAAACAAAATAGAATCACACTGTAGGCCAGGGGCATCCAACATTTTGGGTTCCCCGGGCCTTATCAAGTAAGGAGGAATTGTCTTGGACCATATATAAGTTATACTATAAGGTTGGTGTATATACCTAATAAGACTTTTACTTTTTATATTTTTATTACAAGGTTTAGAGAAAGGAGAACAATATAGAATTAGTGGGAAATTTGACCTTGTTTTTGTAAAACTAATCTATCAATGTCTGGCTCAATGGAGGTGGTTGCAATTCTTAGTGAGTTCTCAAGGTGCTTATCCGAAATGTTTGTCTGAATTTTGTGCTTTGTGTGCTTCATAATTAGAAACAGCTGCTCACAAATGTATGTGCTGCCAAAAAGCGACGTCATGAACGAGGTGTGATGGTGAACTTCAAAAATGGAACTACACGAAGAAAATAATCGCGAAGAAAATAATCGCTAAACAATGCATGATGAGCCAGGCTTGGTGGCTCAGCCTGTAATCCCGCGCTTTGGGAGGCTGAGGTGAGTGGATTGCCTGAGCCCGTGGGTTCGAGACCCGCCTGGGCAACTTGGTGAGACCTCATCTCTACAATAAATCAAAAAATCAGCCGGGCATGGTAGCGCATGCCTGTAATTCCGGCTACTTGGAAGGCTGAGGCGGGAGAATAGCCGGAGCCCAGCAGGTCGAGGCTGTGGTGGCTGGGAGCGGCCACTGCACTCCAGTCTGGGTAACAGAGTGAGACTCCAACTCAAAAAAAAAAAAAAAGAAACACATGATGTTAAAAGATTTTGTGGGTCCTCATTACTACCTGTCCTGGGCCGCAAACAGCCTGTGGGCCACGGATTGAGCATGCTTGCTCTAGACCATTGATTCTCAAAGTGTGTTCCTCGAGCCATCACCTGGGAACTTGTTAGCAATGCAAATTCTTGGGTTTCATCTCAGACCCACTGAATCAGAAACTTTGACAGGCAAGCTGTTTTCAAACAAATTATCCAGGGGATTTGATGCACAGCAACGCTTAAGGACTCCTGTCTGTGATAGATAGATCTGTGGCAAGACAAGAAGAAAACTTCAGACTGAGAACTCAAAACAAGACCTCTTTGGGAATGCATGGCAACAACTTGTGGAGGCATTTTCCATGCAGAAAGAACAACACTGCAAAGAATTTAAAGCAAAAAATTCTGGTGAGTTTCAGACACAGAAAGAAGACCAATATGGCTGGAGCATCATGAAGAGGGGAACAGAGGCATAAGATGATGTAATGAGGCAGACAGGGGGCAGGTCATGAAGCAGTTGGTTTGTAAGTGTCTAGAAGAAAAAGTAAGACTTGTGAGGAGTCAGCCCATGTTCCTGAAGAACAAGTCAGTAAGGGCTTCACGTTCACAAACCTCTTTGTTTAAAAGGAAGATGAGGGATCCCTTTAAATACGAACCTTGATATCTGTCTTCATTTACCTACCGGCATGTGCATATAATAAACACCAAATTCATATCACTGGATGAATTTGTTTTAATCCTTGTGAAGTAGCAAGCAAACTACAAACTCCTAGGTGATATGTCTGCCCAATTCATTGAGAAAACAGGGTAATAACATGGCAGCTAAACTCTATGGTGGTCCCCACGATCCTAATATTCATATCCTTGTGTGGGTTCCTCCCTTTGACTGTGGGAAGGACCTGTGACTTGCTTCTCTATAATAAAACACAGCTTCTGCTGGGTGTGGTGGCTCATACCTATAATCCCAGCACTTTGGGAGGCCGAGTTGAGAGGATTGCCTGAGCCCACGGGTTCGAGACCCACCTGTAGAGATGAGACCTCATCTCTACAATAAATCAAAAAATTCGCCAGGCATGGTGGCGCATACCTGTAATTCCAGTTACTTGGAAGGCTGAGGTGGAAGGATTGCCTGAGTCCAACAGGTTGAGGCTCTGGTGGTCACTATACTCCAGCCTGGGTAACAGAGTGAGACTCTGACTAAAAAAACAAACACAGCTTCTATATTGGTGGAGTCCATATAGCAAGGAGCTTAGAGTAGCCTTGGGTCAACAGTCAAAAAGAAACTGAGGTCCTCATTCCAACAGCCTGCAAGGAACCAAATGCTGCTAATAACTGTGTGTGCTTGGAAGCAGAGGTTTCTCGAGTTGAGCTGAAAAGGGGACTATGACCCTGACCAACATGCTGATTATAGTCTGTGAAACCCTGAAGCAAATGACCTAAGTCATGCCTGGATTCTGATCCACAAAAACTGTGAGATAATACATGTGTTTAGTGCTAAATTTGTGGTAGCATTATATTATTGGAGATTCCACAGAGAAACAAAACTGATCGGATAGATAGAGATACAAGGAAGGAGCCAAAAAAACTGGAATATAAAAAATTGTGCATTTATCCTTACATGTTTAAATTTCAGTAACCTTCAAAGTACTCTCTGGTTGATGCAATACGCCTATCAGGATGCTTTTTCTACTGCTCAGTTTTTGAACTCATCAACGTTGATGCCTTTCAGTGTTTATGCCATTTTTTGTCTCACCTCTTCCACACTGGCAAAATGTTTCGCTTTGAGGACTTTTTTGGAAACCAAAAAAAAAAAGTTTCTTGGGATGAGATGGGTGAAGAGGGATTATGGGGTCTGGGAGACATGCTGATTTTGGTCGAAAATGGCTGAGCACTCAGCTTGGTGTGGGCAGGTGCATTGTCAGGGTAGAAGAACCAGTCGCTGTTTGCGACAGCTTGGGACATTTCTTCCACAATGCAGCTTCTCACAACAATGCTAGCTGGTTCACTGATGCTGATGGGTTCCTAGAATACTTACTACAAGAGAAATCTATACTACAAGGGCCCACCCTAAGGGATAATTCTATTTTGGGGGGTCTCCCCCTCATATATATAAGATTTATTCTAGAAATTGACTCTTGTGTTTATGGAGGCAAGAAATCCCTCAATCTGCCATCTGCAAGCTAGACAACCAGAAGCATGGGTGGTGTCATTCAGTTTGAGTCCAAAGACCTAAGAACCAGTGGAGCCAGTGATGAAAGTTCCAGTTTAGTCCAAAGGGAGGCCCTTCCCCTCTCTGATAGGCTGCCGGCATTCTTTGACTTGTTGGTCCCTTCCCTTTCAAAGTCAGCAATGGCTGGTAGAATCCTTCATACATTACATCACCGTGACACTGACTCTTCTGCTTCCCTCTTTCACACTGAGGGAGCCTTTTGATTAGTTTGGGCTCACTCAGATAATCCAGGATAATCTGCTCATCTCAGATTCAACTGATTATCAGCTTTAATCCCATCTACAACATTAATTCCCTTTGTCATGTAACCTAAGGATTCACACTTACACACATGAGGATAAGGCATCTTTTGGAGCTCTTATTCTGCCACCACATCTACCAATCCAGTTTGGTGGGGGGATATATTTGTGTGTGTGTCTTAAATATCCAGATGTTCTTAAAGAATCATAATGACTCAGTGTGTGTCGCTTTTCTCACAATGTGCTCACAAATTCTCCAATTTAAAAATCTACTCTCTATTTTTTTTTGAAAGCAAAATTCATTCGTTCATTAGACTAATGTTTCACCCTTCTCTCTCTCTTGAAAACTGAGGTAGTGTTTGCCCTTCCATCCAAAAGGCTCTCCTCTTGTTCTCTGTAGTTTCTTAAGAGCAGCAAGACTGGTCCTTTGATCATATCTTTACAGTGTCTCAGTGTCCTGGAATACAGTTCTTCTGAGCACGGAAGTTTTCTCATTAGGAACACTTGATGCTCTCTCTCTTCATCTCTCTGGGCTCTGTTTTCTCTTCACATTGTTTGTTCTGCCCTCTCACTTTAAAGATGATTAATCTTGTTAGATCAGTTCACAGGCAAACAGAAATAGTTTCTAGTAATGCAGCGAAAGATTCCCCAAGCAAGGGACCTCACATGAATCAGGCCAGGATCCCCACACTACATATCTCCCAGTTTATGGGGTGTGTTTACTCATGCCAGACATTTTCATCCTCTCTGTTCTTGTTCTCATTCGCCATGTGTAAGAACAGTTTTTATATTCGTATAGCATTTTTAGCAGCTTTGTCTCATTACGGGTTGATCTCATCTGAACACACTTCTGGTTGGCATCACTCTTTTGCATGTTTAGTGTTTGTGATCTTGAAATGGGAAATGGGGATAGGCAATGTCTACTCTACGGTCCCTACAAGCAAGCGGTAGCCCATCCACGTTACACATGGCTGAGCAGCCTATGGGATCCAGTCCCTCACTCGCAGGGCTCCTCCATGTCAGTGCCCGGCTGGTCCTATCCATCACTGTGCTTTCCTTCTTCTGTCTCTCCTATGAGTCCTTTTGAATATAAGCTCATCAGAGAGCCCCCTTGGCAGTTACAAAAGCTTCTTTAGAAGTGCCTACCTTTATTCACATGGGGATTATTCATGAATATATGATCAGAATTACATTTTTTTCAGTTTCCCATCTCCTTTGAGCTATGTTCTCTTTTAAAGTCTCTGTCCATAGAATGATGCCATTTCTTGGGAGTCATTTCTTTGATTTAGGGGGGGAAATGCATTCTGAAAACCTAAAGAACATATTCAACTATGTTCAATATTTTCTCCTTCAACTATTTTTAACTCTAAAAAATTATAATCATTTTTCCCACAATCCTCATCGTACCCATGAGCATTACCTTGCTAATGAGAATTCAGTTGAAAGCAGCAGGTAGTAGTCTCTACCTAATGATCAAATTGGCATTTAAGCACAGCAAGGTAAGGTAAGTATTTATCTGATTTTAGCACAATGCAACTTTCTGTCAACTGTGCATGTTCCATTTGTTAGTTGAGTGGTCTCTCTGAACCTTATTGTCTCCATCTATCAAATGGGGAAATGGATACCTTATCCAATTTTCCTAAGGTTTCAAGGAAAATGTAAAAATGTCTTGCAAAGTGAAAACTAAATAAACAAGAACTCAAACGACTCTCCCAAGGTCCAAAGTACAAGGGGAGGGGTCCCCCCCAAAACGGAATTTTATATTTTGGGGGAGGGCAGACATCTTGTAGTACAAGATTTCCCCACTAGGTGAGTGTTCTAGGAACACATAGGCATCAGTGTACCAGCTAGCGTTTGACTTCAATGAGTTTTCTATTTTTTTTTTTTTTTGAGTTGGAGTCTCACTCTGTCGCCCAGACTGGAGTGCAGCGGCCGCTCCCGGCCACCGCAGCCTCGACCTGCTGGGCTCCGGCGATCCTTCCGCCTCGGCCTTCCGAGTAGCCGGAACTACAGGCGCGCGCTACCACGCCCGGCTGATTTTTTGA
>NW_007067381.1:381309-394971 GCF_000164805.1 Carlito syrichta | reverse complement strand
TCTCACCAAGTTGCCCAGGTGGGTCTCGAACCTGCGGCTCAGGCAATCCACTCACCTCAGCCTCCCAAAGCGCGGGATTACAGGCTGAGCCACCGAGCCCGGCTGAATCTTTTTTTTTTTTTCCTGAGGTTCTTTCAACCCGTTTGTCCATTTCATGATGGGTCATTTACCAGCACACCTGCCCACACCATGCTGAGCATTGAGCAGTTTTTGACCAAAACCAGCGTCACCCCCATGCCCCATCCTCTCTATTCACCTGATCTTGCCCCAAGTGGTTTTGTGTGTGTGTGTTTATTTCCCCAAATGAAAAAAATTCCTCAAAGGGAAACATTTTGCCGATGTGGGAGAGGTGAAACAAAAAACAGCAAAAGCAATAAAAGTCATCAAAAATGACTAGTTCAAAAATTGTTTTGAGCAGATAGGTGTTTTGCATCAAACGAAGAGTACTTTGAAGATGACTGATGTTTAAACATATACCCACTATGGAAGTTTTTCTGTCCTCTCAATACATCCTGCTTTTAAAAAATAAATAAATACACATATATTTTTTTTGGAGTTGGAGTCTCACTCTGTTGCCCAGGCTGGAATGCAGTGGCATGCTCATGGTCATCCCAGTGTCAACCTGCTGGGCTCCAGCAATCCTGCCTCAGCCTTCCAAGTAGCTGGAACTGCAGGCAGGTGCCACCACACCTGGCTAATTTTTTGATTTATTGTAGAGATGAGGTCTCGCCAAGTTATCCAGGCTGTTCTTGAACCCATAGGCTCAGGCAATCCCCTCACCTTGGCCTCCCAAAGTGCTGGGATTACAGGCTTGAGCCACAGCACCCAACCAATACACAATTTTTTATAAGTACATTCCTGGTTTTTTGGGTCCCCCCTTGTATATGAGAGAAGAATTGCACACATATTTGACAGGGTCTATCTGACTGAGTAAAGGTAACAAAACTGGGTCCAGTGGTCAGAGCAAACTAGACTTAGCTCAAACTTAACTTACTGCTGCTTGTAGGTATCCATACCATGGTCTTTCATGAGGGCTACCATTCAGAAAACATACAAATAACTTGGAGAAAGGGATTCAGTGCTGGGAAGCAGATCTTATGCAGAAAAATGAAACAAATGAAAAGGGAAGGCTTTATATAGGAAGAGAAATATTTACTATGTGATCTGTTCACTTAGTTATTGCTTACTATTTGTTAAGTATGTAGGGCCTTATGGGAGGTACGATGTAAAAGACATGACCTCTGTCCTCAGTGAGCCATCAATCCAGTAAATACCACTTTTTAAATTCCAAACACTTATCAGAAAAAGGTTTCAAGTCCCTGCTTAAGGTCAGCCCATTTGTTGAATATGGAATGATAAAAATAAAAGCATGGTTTTTGTTCGCCACATAATCTGCTATATAGAAATACACAAATAACTCAGTGTAATGTAAAGATTTCGACATCAGTCGCAATAGACTAGGTTGTACTGCCATTACAAACAACTCTAAAATTTCAATCATGTGGAACAACAAATGTCTGTTTCTCCTCCAGGTCACCTATCCGCTTGATGTGTAAGATGTTATTGTCAAGCCAGACTTCAGGAGAGTGAATCTCAATCCCAAATTAGCTGGAGCACAGTTGAATAAGACCAACATTAATATATTTACCATCCACGAATAGAAGGGAAGAAGAAATCTCCCTCAAGACTTCCAAGTCAGAGTTTCTGATTGACCTCCAATAGCTATAGGTGGATGGTTTGCAGACTTCTTTCTCCATCTTACTCTTCTTAGACCCACTCCTTCAATCCTGCCATGTGTAGAACTGGACTCTTGGAAGCCTACCCAATAGCCTCATGCATGCCACCCTCTGCCTGAACATACCCCCCGCCTTCCCCCCCACCTACCTAAATCTAGTTCTGGGCTAAATTGGGAGGTGTAAATTAAATAGAAAAAAAGCACTTTCTCATAAAAACATATTGTCTTAGGAAACCGGAAGAGTAGTAATCCTTTTGTCTGAAAAGTTCTAGTATGAGTACTCCTGAACAGCGGCACCTAGCACATTTCTACTGAGCCCCAACTGGGTGCCAGACACTATATTGGGCACCAGAGATTCAATGGGAAGCCACAGAAATCCGTTTTCTGCTCTCATAGAACTCAGTGAGGAGGCAATAGCCATCAAATAATTACACAAATGGACATTCCAAGCTGCGATAAATGCTATAAATAAAAAGAATGGTGTTGTGGGTGTGTACAGTAGGAATCTTGGGAAGCTTTTCTCAGGAAATGGCGCTTGAATTAAACCGAAAGGATGAGTTGCAGTTGATGGAGGACAGGAAATGAATGGTTGCCAGTCAGATCATGGTTAGTTTTAAGTCATACTGCAATAAAGCTAATTAAAAAATAAAACTAATGAAGTTTAAGAATAGTTCACATTTTTAAAACGATTCCACACTGTCCCTAATATTATCTCATTCTCATTCACTTGCATTGTATTCCTCTGTATTCTGTTGGAATAAATGGAGTTATGAGCCATGTACTCTGAATTGCACACATCCTTGGACACATAACTTTTTTTATTGCCTGTGACATCATTTCTGGCACATGTCTCTAAGAATGAAAGGATGAAAATTAATAGAGAGGATAGCATATTATAGAAAATTCTAAGCCAATGATTCCACTGTATTCCAAGTAAAGGTCATCCTCCATAGAAAATGTCAAATGTTACAAAGTGTGATTTAACACTTTTTATCAGTATTATATAAATAACAATAAAGCATTATTGGTTGATTTAAAAACTTTTTTCATAAAAGACATTTTTATAAATAATGCAAACAAAAATAAATGCAATGTTTCTCTGATGCCAATTAGATATCACATTTTTTTTTCAAGTTTGCTTTATTTCCCCCGCACATCCCAATTTAGTGTGTTCTACATGGACATATATATGATGCATTTTACACATAGCCACCCTCGTAACTTGACAGAGGGGAGGGATCATTTCTACAATCAGACAAAAGGCCGTTGGTTCTGCTTGTGAAGACAGAATATCACACACTTCCGCTGATGATTATATATAGCTCTTTCCATCTGTCTGCCACTGGAGGTTGGGAGACAGAGATATAGCTCCCACCGTCCCCATAAACAAAAGTCGACCGTGCTGTCACCAGTCAGACACGCCAGCTAATTGGAGCTGTCGACAGACACAATATTCTGTGTCAACAGCTCTAGTAACAGTTTGAAACAGCAATGATATGTTGGTTGATGGTGAGGATGACACATGTGTCTCTAATAGCATGCTAGAAATCTGACATAACTAGAAAAGAATGACTAAAACGTGATTCCTGGCCTCTGGTTTTCCTGTTCAGACTCAACCATCTCTATAGAGGCCGGGGAGGAGGGAGTTATTGTAATACATCTTCCTCTGTATCATTTCATAGGCTGACAGCTTAATTTGATACTCATAATGTCTACCTTTAAAATTAATCTTGCTAAAAAGATTTGTTTCAACAGGCTACCAAATCTCAAACTCTTTTGAAAAATTAATAAGAAAAAAAACTCTTATTTAAATAGCCTTCTGAGTTGAGACCAAAATAAAAGGAGACATTTTGCTAATTTACTATTTATGAGACTATGGATCTATATTGATCTTCAGAAAGTAATCTGTACAGAGTTTAATACATATACATGCTCATAGATGGGGTTTATTCTTGAACCTCACTTCAAGATAGACAAAACATTTCCCAAATAGAAACAGTTTTGACAAGATTTTGGAACATAAATGCATAGTGTACACGAATCTCTGTGTAAATTGCACTTGCTAGGAAAACCTTACTTTATGCACTATATTAATAAAAGGTCAGGAAGTTCCTTGTTGCTTTCTGAGAATTTATTTATCATCTAAATAATTTAAGCACTTGACTGCCTAGGTTTGAATTTTAGCTCACCTTAGCTTGAACAAGTTAGTTAACCTCTCTGCACCTCAATTTTCTCCTCTATAAAGTATAGATAATAATGGCATCTATGGTATGGTTATAAAGATTAAATGAATTACTATATGCAAAGTGCTTAGAACAGTGCTTGGCACATCACATAGTAGCCAGTCAATAAATATTTGTACTTATTACTAGCATTATTATTATTATAATTTTAGTCAAGATCTCACTTGGTTTCCAAGTGGCACAATCAAGGCTCATCACAGCCTCAATCTCTTGGGTCCAGGCAATCCTCCTGCCTCAGCCTCCCGAGTAGCAGGGACCACAGGTGCACCTGGAAAATTTTTTATTTTTTGTAGAGATGAGGTCTCACTGTGTTGCCTAGGCTGGTCTCGAGCTCCCAGCCTCAAGTCATCCTTCTGCCTCAGCCTCCCAAAATGCTGGAATTGCAAGTGTGAGCCACCATGCTCAGCTAACATCAATATTATTGTTGATGATTTATATTCAAAGAGAGCCTTTACTGATTAATGAAAGTAAGAAGATATATTGAAAACAGCTCAAATGCAAAATAGCAAAGTCCTGAGGATCAAACAGATTTGGGTTATAAACCCTTGTTTAGACATTTACCAGGCTTTGTGAACTTGGGAAAGTCACTTAAACTCTCTGAACCTGTCATTCGCTGTAAAAGGGTTAATAATACTTATTTTAAAAAGATATTTTGAAGATTTAAATAACGTATATAAAGTACTCAGTTCAATGCTTAACGTATAGTAGGTATTCCATCTATTACAGTAAGAATTATTAATACTACCTTGCATTATAGAGTACTTTTATGTTTAGCTTAATTTTCTCATTTTATCTTCTTATTAATTCTGTGAAGTAAACTATGATCACCACTTTACAAAGGGAAAAAAAATAGTGCTCAGCATGGTAAAAAGGAGGGTCAGTGGGTATGACGTTATTAAGCCCAGGGATCGAGGTTATGTTGTCATCTTTTGTCCTGAGATTGATATAGCATTCAGTTCTCCATTACCTGTTTGCCAGATGATCAAACAACTCAAAGCCTCTCCATTTAATGTTTCCACTCAGACCCCAAATTTGATGTCCTCAGAGGTTTCTGTCCTTCACATTTGGAATCAGGCCCAACCGCCATCTACTCTCAATCTTTCCATATCCCTAGACCCATTATAAAGATGAGTAAACTGGGGTAGCAACACCCACCACACTACCACCACCAACAACCACAACACAAATACACAAGCACATTGGAATTAATCATTTTGTACTTTGAAGATATGAGAAGACAAATAAAACATCTTTCTCTGATAGACAGGTGAGATACTTCGTGGCAAATACACCACAAAGACAGATTCTATGCCAAAGGCATTTTCATCTCAGCCAAAGCCCTATATCAATAACATTCTTTTAAAATCTTACTGCTACCAATTATATGCAAAAAATAAAATAACCTGTGCTACAAAGCTTGGTCCAGTCACTTCCATGTCACATCACTCTCCAATATCTACCCTTGAACCCTCACTTCCGGTGTCTACGATCATGGCGCTTTATCCTCTGAGAGGCTGAATATGCAGCTAGACTGTGACCATGAGCCCTGCTTTCTGGAATTAGCTGGGCCCTTTTGGGAGCAGGAACAGAGCAGGGATGATATAGGGAATTAATTCTCCTGTCTTCGATTCTTCATCACCACACTGGGGACACTTGAACCTGCCAGTTGGGCTTCTGCCATCCAGTGTACCTGCAGTTCGCTGCCCTCAGCAGAACCGTTTACGTGATCCCCAAGGTTTCCCACCCTTTTGGGCTTTTATTCTTGGCCTCAACCTGATGCACCTGTTCATTCATGTTTCCAAATGACCCAAGACATCAAGCCCCATCCGTATTTCAAGGACCCCCTCGCAGCAGCTCTCCTTCCACAAAGTTTCCTCAGGTTCCATGACACCTGCCCCAAGCTGTGGGTAAATCTTTCCCTGCTCTGAATTCTTCCTCATGTTGTATTTGTTATTTTCTTCCATGCATTGTAATTAGTTACACACAAAGCTTATTTTCCTCCCTATGTTGTCAGTTCCTTAATAGCAGGATTATGGCTACATTTATATATATATAAATTTATATATTTATTTATTATATTTATATATATATATTTATATATATACACACACACATATATATAGTATACACATACACACACAATATATGATGTGTGTGTGTGTGTGTGTGTGTGTGTGTGTGTGTGTGTGTGTATACATATATATAAATGCAATAGTCAGTCTTTGTTTCTGTGATAGTTCACTTAGTATGATGGTCTGAGAAAGCCATGATTTTGTTCAAGCTGCTGAGAAGGCCATGATTTTGTTCTTCTTTATGGCTGCATAATATTCCATCATGTATATGTGCCACATTTTTTTATACAGCCTACATGGTTGGCAGCAATAGATTTCCTTTGAAAAATTCCAATAATAAAATATTAATATTAAAATAAACTAAATGTTTGAACTTGAAATGTATCATGAAAGAATCTTCCCTGTATGATAATTAAGACTCTTTCCCTTAGTAGTATCTTTGCTAATTACGCATATAAAAGTACAGGCATACCTCATTTTATTGCACTTTGCTTTATTGTGTTTTGCAGATACCATGTTTTTTACAAATTAAAGATGTTTGTCAACCTTGCATTGAGCAAGTTCATTAGTGCCATTTTCCCAACAGCGTGTGTTCGCTTTGTACCTCAAGCCATCTCCATGACATAAACACACAAGATCGAGCAGCACACACAGGTGTAGAAGCCATAGCAAGTTATCCTGATGATCAAGCTAAGATAGTTAATGGTGGTGACGACACTAAACAACAGATTTTCAGTAGAGAGAAAACAGCCTTAGGCTGGAAGAAGATGTTTTCTAGAGTTTTCATAGCTGGAGAGAAGTCAATGCCTGGCTTCAAAGCTTCAAAGCGCAGACTGACTCTCTTATTAGGGCCTAATGCAGCTAGTGACTTTAAGTTGAAGCCAATGTTCATTTACCTTTCCAAAAATCCTAGGACTCTTAAGAATTATGCTAAATCTACTCTGGCTGGGCTCTATAAATCGAACAACAGAGCCTGGCTGACAGCACATCTGTTTACAGCAGTGTTTACTGAATATTTTAAGCCCACTGTTGAGAACTACTGCTCAGAAAGAAAGGTTCCTTTCACAGTAGTATTGCTCTTTGACAATGCATCTGGTCACCCAAGATCTCTGATGAAGATGTACAAGGAGACTAATGTTGCTTTCATGTTTGCTAGCACAACACTCATTTTACAGCTCATGGATCAAGGAGTAATTTTGACTTTCAAGTCTTATTCTTTAAGAAATACATTTTGAAAGGCTTTGACTGCCATAGATTATGATTCCTCTGATGGATCTGAGTAAAGTAAACGGAAAACCTTCTGGAAATGTTCACCATTCTAGATACCATGAAGGACATTCATGGCTCAAGGGAGGAAGTCAAAATAGTGTCATTAACAGGAGTTTAAAATACGTTAATTTCAACTTTTATGGGTGATTTGGAGAGGTACAAGACTTCAGTGGAGAAAACCACTGCAGATGTAGTGGAAACAGCAAGAGAACTAAAGTTAGAAGTGGAGGCTAAAGACATGACTAAATTGCTGCAATTGCGTGATAAAACTTTAACACACGAGTTGCTTCTCATGGAAGAACAAAAAATATGATTTCCTGAGATGGAATCTACTTCCAGTGAAGATGCTTTGAATGTTGTTGAAATGACAACAGGATTGAGAAGATTACGTCAACTCAGTTGATAAAGCAGTGACAGGGTTTGAGAAGAGTGACCCCAACTATGAAAAAAAATTCACCGGAGATAAAGTGCTACCAAACAGCAGCACATGCTACAGATAAATCTTTCATGAAAGGAAGAGGCAATGGATGTGTCAAACTTCATTGCTTTCTTATTTTAAGAAACTGCCACAGCTACCCCAGCTTTCAGCAACCTCCACCCTGATTAGTTATCAACCATCAACATCTGGGCAAGACCCGCCACCAATCAAAAGATTATGTCTCACTGAAGGCTCAGATAATTGTTAGCATTTTCTGCAACAAAAGGTTGTTTTTGTTTGTTTGTTGTGTCAGAGTCTCACTCTGTCACCCAGGCTGGAATGCAGTGACAAGCACACGGTCACCCCAGTGTTGACCTGCTGAGCTCAGGTGATTCTTCCATCTCAGTCTTCCAAGTAGCTGGAACTATACAGGTATGCTCTACCATGTGGCTAATTTTTTGATATATTGTAGAGATGAGGTCTCACCAAGTTGCCTAGGCTGGTTTTGAACCCCTGGCCATCCCCACGCCTCTGCCTCCCAAAGTATTGGGATTACAGGCTTGATATTTTAAAATTAAGGTATATACATTATTTTTTAGACATAATGCTATTGCACATTTAATAGACTATGCCAGAGTGTAAACATAGCTTTTATATATACTGGAAAACTCCAAAAAAACTGTGTGACTCACTTTATTGTGATATTTGCTTTATTTCAGTGGTCTGGAAACAAATCTTTAAAATCTCTGAGGAATGCCTCAGCGAAATATGCATAAGCCTTGATAAATCATCCTGTTTTTCTACTCATAATCTCTAAGTCAAGAATAAATGACTTCTCAGGTAATGAGGCAGAGGTGCACATTGCACAACAGTAGGGGGCACCATCTAATAGAACAGAGTGTGATTGGCATCCCCTGGAGTTGTGCAGTGTACAACCTGCATGGCTGCAGGCAAGTCCTTAGGTGAGGGAAACCTCAGAGGAATAACCTCAGTCTATAGAATACACAGCATTTCATTTATGTATAAGGAAGAAGAATAACCCAGGCTTGCAATTATGCTTAGGAAATGGCTTGGTAAATTGAAATCACACTGAGATACCACCTATCTCCAGTCAGGATGACCATCATTAATAAATCAAAAAACAACAGATGTTGGAGAGGATGTGGGGAAAAGGGAACACTTCGCTGTTGGTGAGAGTGTAAACTAATATAACCTCTGTGGAAAATGGAAAACAGTGTGATGATTCCTAAAAGATTTAAAAATTGACCTTCCATATAACCCCACAATTCTCCTCTGGAAATATACCTGGAGGAACTCAAATCACTCTATGAAAAAGATACCTGCACACACATGTTTATTGCAGCATTATTCACAATAGCAAAAACATGGAACCAACCATGCTGCCCATCAAAAGAGGACTAGATTTTTTTAAATGTGGTACATATACACAATGGAATATTACGCAGTCATAAAGAAAGACAAAATTATGAACTTAGCAACAACTTGGATGAATTTAGAGGCTATAATACTGAGTGATCTATGACAGAAAGAACCTAGTATCACACGTTCTCACTCATAAGCGAATCTTGAACAACTATCGTAATGCTATAAGAAAAGGATTGGCAGTAGTGGGAAACTGCCAGGGGACGGGGGGCATGCCTCATCAGCATGTGGGGCCAAACAGACACCCCTACTGCATGGACAGATTGTAAGGTGGTGGGAAGTGGATTCCAGTGGGCCCACACACCTGTCAGCAGATACTGGGATCTGCAGACAGCTTCTGAATCACAGCTCCCCCCTTAATTAAATTTCAAAACTGCAAAAAGCACAAGCCCTCACCCCCAGTCCAGCTTCAAAATTGAATAAAACCAGAGGATTAGCCAGGCTTGGTGGCTCAGTCTATAATCCCACACTTTGGGAGGCTGAGGTGAGTGGATTGCCTGAGCCCGCTGGTTCAAGCCCACCTGGGCAACTTGGTGAGACCTCATCTCCACAATAAATCAAAAAATCAGCCAGGTGTGGTAGCGCGCACCTGTAGTTCCAGCTACTTGGAAGGCTGAGGTAGAAGGATCACCGCAGCCCAGCAGGTCGAGGCTGTGGTGGCCGGGAGTATGCCACAGCACTCAAGTCTGGGTGACAGAGTGGGACTCCAACTCAAAAAAACAAAAAACAAACAAACAAACAAACAAAAACCAGAGGATTTACATAAGGAAGAATAGGAGATTGAGCAAACAGAAATAAAAGCTATCTCTCCAACACTGAACAATAGAATTAAATAAGAGGTTAAAAAAAAGGAGGGAAACCTACACAAATGAAGAAAAGTCAAAGGAAGAATATGAGTCTCACACAGACCCCTGGGAAGTCAGCTATTATGAATACAGACTTTAGAACTCAAACAATGAAGAGCCCCCAGAATGACTGGTCTGAAACCACAAACCCAGATATCAAGATATTAATAGAGAGAATAACTAGAAATGAGGAGAGGCAAGAGGAAAGAATGAAGGAGTTGATAACTGAGATAACAGCAGTAAAAAAATACAATGAATGAAATAAATTAAACACTGCTAAGCATGGAAAACAGAATTAACCAAGCAGAAGAAAAAATCTGAGTTGGAGGACCAAAATATGGAAGTAACTCAAACTGTTAAAAACATAGAAAAGAAGCTTAAAAAGACAGAACAAAACTTCCAAGAGATGAGTGATTATTTGAAGAGGCCAAACCTAAGATTAATTGGAATCCCTGAGGCAGATAGAGAGACAGAGACTACCCTGGAACAAAAGTTCTATGAAATTATCTAAGAAAATTCCCTCATCTCATCAGTGAAGCAACTATTCAAACACAAGAGAGTCAAAGAACCCCTGCAAGACAACAAATGAGAAGACCAACTCCTAGACACATAGCAATTTGCCTACACAAAGTACATATAAAAGAAAAATTCCTAAAGCAGCAAGAGAGAAAGGTCTGACTACCTACCAGGGAAGACCAACTAGAATAGCAGCAGACTTATCTTAAAGAAACACTTCAGGCTAGGAGAGCTTAGAACCCAATCATCAAAGTTCTCAAAGATAAACAATTTCAACCAAAAATTACTTACCTAGCTGAGCTAAGTTTCATCAGTGATGGAGTCCCTAAGAGTTTATGCTCCCTCCAGACCAACTCTATAAGAAACACTTAAGAAAGTATTAAACACAGAAGAAAGGGAAAAAAGAATGACAACGTCCTTCACGAGAATGCAGGAAAAAGATTGAAAGCACACATGAATCAACACCAAAACCAAAAGAAGACAACAAACAAATGAACAAACAAATAGTAGCAACAACAACAAACTCTATAAGTAACTCAGGACAGGAATAAACTCTCACATCTCAATAATTAGCCTGAATGTGAATGGACTAAATGTACCACTGAAATGATATAGAATGGCAAATTGGATAAAATATCTTGATGCAGCAATAGATTGTCTTCAGGAGAATCTCATCTCATCAGAAAGGCACTCATAGAGTCAAAGTAAGAGAATGGAAAATAAAACACAAAAGGAAACAGGAGTTGTGATCTTAATATCAGACAAAATACCCTTTAAACTATCAAAAATTTGAAAAGA
Source organism: Carlito syrichta (assembly GCF_000164805.1). NCBI lineage: Eukaryota > Metazoa > Chordata > Mammalia > Primates > Tarsiidae > Carlito > Carlito syrichta. The sequence goes on along the minus strand of NW_007067381.1, from coordinate 383,632 downwards.
TAAAGAAGGTCACTACATAATGATAAAAGGTTCAATCCTCAGCAAGAACTATTCATTCTAAACATATATGCACCCAACATAGGAGAAACAACTTTCATAAAGCAGCTTCTAGGTAAACTAAAAAAAGATATTGACTCTAACACTATCATAGCTGGTAACTTAAATACCCCACTAACAATCCTAGACAGATCATCAAGACAAAAAAGCAACAAGGAAATCCAGAACCTAAATGTTACGCTTGACCAAATGGACTTAATTGATATCTACAGAACACTCCACCCAACAACCAAGGAATATACATACATTCCACTCATCACCACATGGAATGTACTCTAAGATCAACCACATCCTAGGCCATAAATCAAGCATAAACAAATTCCATAAGAATGAAATTCCGCCATGTACCTTCTCAGACCACAGTGGAATAAAAATAAATATCAACACCAACAAAGTTCCCCCAAAACTCACAAACACATGAACACTAAACAACATGATTTTGAACAACTCTTGAGTCAACAAGAAAATCAAAATAGAAATTAAAAGATTCCTAGAAACAAATGAAAATGAAGAAACATCTTACCAAAATCTCTGGGAAACCATGAAATCAGTACTAAGAGGAGAATTCATATTTCTATGAATGCACATGAAGAAAATGGAAAGATCACAAGTTAATAGCCTAACAAATCACCTAAAGAAGCTGAAAAAGCAAGACTACCAAAACCCTAACATTAGTAGAAGAATCCAGATAACCAAAATAAAAGCTCAAATTCAGGACACAGAAGACAAAAATATAATACAAAAAAAAAATCAATGAGACCAAAAACTGGTTCTTTGAAAGGATAAACAAAATTGATGGACTTCTAGACAGGCTGATCAAAAAAGAGAGAGAAAAAGTTCAAATAAACACAATCAGAAATGCAAAAGATGAAGTCACAACTGACCCCAAAGAAATACAAAGGATTATCAGAGGTTATTATGTTTACCTTTATGGAAACAAACTCGAAAATCGAAATGAAATGGAGGACTTTCTGGCACTGCACAATCTCCCCAGTTTGAAATAAGAAGAACTCGAGACCCTAAATAGACCAATAACAATTCAGGAAATCAACTATGTTATAAGAAAACTACCTACAAAAAGAAAGTTCTGGACCAGATGACTTTCCAGCAGAATTCTACAAAACATACAAGGAGGAGCTGATTCCAAGCCTATTTAAAGTATTTCAGGCAATCAAGAAAGATGGACCTCTCACCAAACCATTTTATGAAGCTAACATCACATTGATACTCAAACCTGGTAAAGATCTGACAAAGAAAGAGAACTACAGGCCAATATTCTTGATGAACATAGATGCTAAAATTTTCAACAAGATTCTAGCAAACTGGATCCAACATCACATCTCAAAAATCATCCACCATGACCAAGTAGGCCTCATCCCCAGGATGCAGGACTGGTTCAACATCCACAAGATCATAAACATAATTAAATACATCAACAGATATAAAGACAGAAACCACATGATTATATCATTAGACACAGAAAAAGTTTTTGATAAAATCTAGCACCCTTTCTTGATAAAAACTTTCAAACATCTAAGCATAAATGGAACATACCTCAAAATAGTAAGAGCCATCTATAAGAAGCCCACAGCCAACATACTGGTAAACAGACAGAAATTGGAATCATTTTCCCTGAAAACCAGAACAAGACAAGGATGCCCACTCTCACCCCTACTGTTCAACATAGTATTGGAAGTCCTAACTAGAGCAATCAGACAAGAGAAGGAAATCAGGAGTATTCAGACAGGAAAAGAAGAAGTTAAGTTATCCCTCTTTGCAGATGACATGATTCTATGCCTCAAAACCCCAAGAGAATCTGTCAAAAACCTCATTGCACTGATAAAGAACTTTGGCAAAGTCTCAGGGTATAAAATAAATGTGCAAGACAATCGCATTCCTATACACCAACCATAAAGAAACAGAAACCCAAATAAAAAGCACAATTCCATTTGCAATTGCCACAAAAAAATGAAATACCTTGACATCTTCCTAACCAGAGAAGTCAAAAACCTTTACAATGAAAACTACAAAACACTACTCGAAGAAATCAAAGATGATACAAACAAATGGAAAAATATTCCATGCCCATGGATTGAAAGAATCAACATTGTTAAGATGTTCATCTACCCAAGGCAATCTACAGAGTTAACCTAATACCCATTAAATTACCTGCAGCTTTCTTCTCAGACCTGGAAACAACAATACAGGAATTTCTATGGAAGCATAAACAACCTTAAATAGCCAAAACAATCCTCAGGGGGGGGGG
>NW_007067381.1:369534-381207 GCF_000164805.1 Carlito syrichta | reverse complement strand
AGAAGCAAAACCTCAATTTCTCAACCAACCCATCTTTGACAAAGCCTCCACCACCAACCACTGGGGAGAGGAGAAGCTATTCAGTAAATGGTGCTGGGAAAACTAACTGACCACATGCAGAAGATTAAAACAAGACCCCTACCTATCTCCATACACAAAAATCAACTTTAAATGGATCAAAGACCTAAATGTAAAATCTCAAACTATAAGAACCTTAGAAAATGCAGAAGACACCCTTATGGAAATTGGAACTGGCAACCAATTCCTGATCAAAACCCCAAGTGCCCATGCCATAAGAGATAAAACAGACAAGTGGGACCTCATCAGACTGACAAGCTTCTGCAAAGCCAAGGAAACCATCGAGAGAGTGGGAAGACAGCCCACAGGCTGGAAAAAAATATTTATCAACTGCATATCTGACAAAGGCCTAACATCTAGTATCTACAAGGAACTCAAGAATACCAAAAAAGAAAAAAAACAGCCCCATTACAAAGTGGACAAAAGATATGAATAGACACTTCTCAAAATAAGACATACAAGCAGTCAACAGGTATATGAAAAAATGCTCCACCTCACTAGTCATCAAAGAAATACAAATTAAAGCCACACTGAAATACCACCTAAATCCAGTCAGGATGGCCATCATCAATAACTCAAAAAACAACAGATGCTGGAGAGAATTCAGGGAAAGGGGAACACTTCTACGCTGTTGTTGGGAGCATAAACTAATACAACCTCTGTGGAAAATAGTTTGGCAATTCCTAAAAAATCTAAAAATCAACCTTCCATATGACCCCACAATTGCCCCACTGGGAATATACCCAGAGGAACTCAAATCACTCCATAAAAAGGTATCTGCACATGCACGTTTATTGCATCATGATTCACAATAGCAAAAACATGGAACCAACCATGTTGCCCATCAAAAGAGGACTGGATAAAAAAAAATTGTGGTACATATACACAATAGAATATTACGCAGCCATAAAGAAGTACAAAATTATGAACTTTGCAGCAACTTCGATAGACTTAGAGTCTATAATACTGATTGACCTATCACAGAAAAAAAGAACTGAGTATCACATGTTCTCACTCATAAGCGAACCTTGAGCAACTATCATAATACTATAAGAAAGGGAGCCGGGCTCGGTGGCTCAGCCTGTAATCCCGCGTCTTTGGGAGGCTGAGTTGAGTGGATTGCCTGAGCCCGCGGGTTCGAGACCCGCCTGGGCAGCGAGACCTCATCTCTACAATAAATCAAAAAAAAAAAAAAAAAATCAGCCGGGCGTGGTAGTGCATGCCTGTAATTCCAGCTTCTCAGAAGGCTGAGGCGGAAGGATCGCCGCAGGCGAGGCTGTGGTGGCCGGGAGCGGCCACTGCACTCCAGTCTGGGCAACCAAGTGAGACTCCAACTAAAAAAAAAAAAGAAAGGGATTGGCATTAGTGGGAAACTGCCAGGGAAGGGGGGGGAGCATCTCATCAACAAGAATGCCTACATTTATATGCCTAACCCTGAATTGCACCCCACATATTTAATGTTAAAAATAGAAAAAAGAAATTTCATAAGCACTCTGCATTCAAACATTTTGCAAGAACTCCATTTTAATTACTGTAAAAGATTCAATTTGACATTTATTAAAATAAGTTTGCTTTTAAATGTTCACTATGATAAATATAGCTGTGATTAACATCCCCCTTTATGGATGTTTGATCATTATTGCTTTAGGATAAAATCCTAAACCTTAGCTATGATGTTTTATAGCAACTCTCCTTCCTCAAAAGAACACCATCCTTTTAAAAAATTAATGATAGTTACAGAGAATTCAGGACAAAATTAATGAAAATAATCTGCAAAACTTGAGTGTTAAAAGCTACACTCTTCCTTGCTGTGTCTAAGAAATTATGACTAAAACAGATAAAATTCAGGTGTATCTGTCAAAGTCTGGGTCAAAGAAATATCAGTCTTGCCCTTAGAACCACAGCAAGGTGACCTGAGTTGTTCTCCAACATGCCTGGTAGCTCCCACTCCTTTCCTCTGCTTCTTCAGATGGAACGTGAAGGAATCTTGGATCTGAACGGACTGCACTGGAGACTTGTCACTCGCCATTGATTGATGACTGATGAAGGTGGGATTCTATACTCCTAGAAGGACCTAGATAAGATAGCACCCAGGACCAGAAAGATTCATGAAATAGGATGAGGGAAAATGAGACATGGTCCTTGATGAAACCAGTTAATGGGAGAAAGATCCACTTTTAAGTAGCTGCAATCACCAATATTACCAATATTGCAGTGCAAATGAGATCAATTACATATTCACCATTCACTCCTTCTTTTCTTCAACAAATATTTATTGAGTACCAACTACATTCCAAATACTATTCCAGGTAATGAGAGAGTAATGAACAAAACAGACAAAACCACTGTCTTCTTGAGACTACATCCTAACGGGGGAGATGGATTATAAACAAGATAAATAAGAAAATTATTTAAGATGTTAGCAGTAAGTGATGAGAAGAAAAAAAAAGTAAGCAGGGCCAGAGAATACAAAAAGTGGACATTGAAGTTGTAGTTAGGGTTTCTAAGGTAGATTCCACTGAGAAAGTGACTTGTGAGTAAGCACCCAAAGGAGGTGATGGAACTAGTGAGGTGAGCGCCTGGGTGATGAGCATTCCAGGAAGAGGTCATGGAGAGAGCAAAGTTCCCGGGGCAGGATTCTGCTGGAGGTATTCAAAGAATGGTCAAGAGATCAACATTGTTAAGATGTCCATCCTACCAAAGGCAATCTACAGATTCAATGCTATACCCTTTAAATTACCAACATCATTCTCTTACCTGGAAACAGCTATACAGAAATTCACATGGAAACATAAATGACCCACGAATAGTCAAAATAATGCTTAGCAAAAGAAATAAGCAGGAGGTATCACACTTCCATACTTCAAATTTTACTATAAGGCTACAATAATCAAAATAACCTGGTATTGGTACAAGAACAGGCATATAGACCAATGGAAAAGGATAGAGAGTCCGGAAGCAAAACATCAATTTCTCAACCAACTCATCTTCAACAAAGCCTCCACCATCAACCACTGGGGAGAGGAGAACCTATTCAGTAAATGGTGCTGGGAAAACTGGCTGATCACATGCAGAAGATTGAAACAGAACCCCTACCTATCACCATACACAAAAATCAACGCTAAATGGATCAAATACCTAAATGTAAAACCTCAAACTATAAGAGCCTTAGAAAATGCAGGAGACACTCTTATGGAAACTGGAACTGGCAACCAATTCCTGACCAAAACCTCAAAAGCCCATGCCATAAGAGATAAATTAGACAAGTAGGACTTCATCAAACTGACAAGCTTCTGCAAAGCAAAAGAAACCATCATGAGAGTGGGGAGACACAGAATGGGAAAAAGTATCTGCCAACTGCTTATCTGACAAAGATCTAACATCCAGGATCTACAAGGAACTCAAACATGCTGAAAGGAAAAACAAAACAGTCCCATTAAAAAGTGGGCAAAAGACAAGACATGAATAGACACTTCTCAGAAGAAAACATATGAGCAGCCAACAGATACATGAAAAAATGCTCAGCCTCACTAATCATTAGAAAAATACAAACCAAAACCATGTTGAGATACCACCTAACTCCAGAAAGAATGGCCATCATTAATAAGACAAAAACACAGCAGATACTGGCTAGGATGTGAAGAAAAGGGAACACTTCTACCATGTTGGTGGGAATGCAAACTAGTTCAGCCTCTATGGAAAACAGTGTGACAATTCCTAAAAGAACTAGAAATCGACATTCTATATGACCCAGCAACCTCTCTACTGGGAATATACTCGGAAGAGCTTAAATCACTGTGCAAAAAAGATATTTGCACACACATGTTTATTGAAGCACTATTTACAATAGCAAAAACATGGAGCCAACCATGCTGTCATTCAAAACTGGGCTGGGTTTTTAAAATGTGATACACATACACAATGGAATATTATGCAGCCATTAAGAAGAACAAAATTATGGACTTCGCAGCAACTTGGATTTAGAGTCTATCATATTCAGTGATCTATCACAGAAACAAAAAGCAGAGTATCACATGTTCTCACTCAAAAGCAGACCCTGAACATTTACCATAATACTATAAGAAAGGGATTGGCAGTAGTGGGACACTGCCAGCGGAGGGACAGGGGTCATATAACATCAGTAAGGGTACCTGATCTGAAACCAGGTGAAGTGGGAATCAAAGGGAGGCCTAAAATTCGCCTGTACATTGATCGCTTGTATACCTAAATATGATTTGTACCCCACATCTTAAAAACAAAAATTTTTAAAAGAGAGAGACCAATAGGGCAGAGAAGATGAGGTCAAAGAGATAGGAGGCAGTTTTCGAGGACATCAGAAAGATTCTTGGGGTTTTACTCTTAATGAAATGGGGAATCACTAAAGGATTTTGAATGGAAAAGTAGTAAGAGTTTAAGTGGAGGGGTAACACGATTTGACTTATACTGCAACACTTGCACTCTGCTTTGAGAATTGGTGGGCCTGTTGGTAAGGCTGGAAGGGGAGTACTGTGGTTTGACCGCATGTGTCACTTCAAAATTCGTGTGGGATCTTTCAACCCCAAGGTGATGGCAGCAAGAGGTGGGGCTGTTGAGAAGTGATTAGTCCGTAAGGGGATTAAAGTCCTTACAAAAGGGCTTGGGGGAACAAGTTCATCCCTCTATCCTTCCGCCATGAGAAGACACAGAAAGAGGCACCATCTATGGAGCAGAGAGTGAAGCTTTATCAGACACAAAATCTATGGGCACCTTGATCTTGGACTTCCTGGCCTCCAGAACTGTGAGAAATAAATTTGTTATTTATAAAGTACCCAGTCTAAGGTGTTTTGTTAGCGTGGCAGGAAAGGACAAAGACAGAGAGCACAGGACATGAAGTGGGGATGGCAGATTCAGAGACAGCAGTTAGAAGATTATTGGTAATAAAGCCATGAGTGAGATGATGGTGATTTTTTTTAAGTGAGAAAGCAGGATTTATTGAGAGGACAGAAATGCTCTTACAGTGGGAGGGGACCCGACAGGGTTGCCCAGATGATGGTGATTTTGCACAAGATGGTGACACAAGGAGGTGATGAGAAGTGGATGGGTGTTGGATCTATTTCGAAGACCAGTCCAAGAGAATTTGATGACAGATCAGATGTGGGGTCGGAGAAAAAGAGGAGTTGAGGATGACACTGAGGATTTTATCTTGAACGACTAGAATGAGGTTGCCATTCGTTTAGATGAAGTCTACAGAAGGTTTGGGAAGCATGAGCAGGAACCTGTCATGTGCAAGTCTGGAGTGAGATGCCCATTAGACATCTGAGCGGAGATTTCAGCCAGGCAGTTGAACACTCGGATCTGGAATTCAAGGGAGTGGTCAGAACTGAAGAGATACATTGGGAGCCACTGGCATCTGGGTAGTATGAAAGGGCATAGAGCTGGGCTCAGTGGTTCAGCCTGTAATCCCGTGCCTTTGGGAGGCTGAGGTGAGTGAATTGCATGAGCCCGCAGGTTCGAGACCTGCCCGGGCAACTTGGCGAGACCTCATCTCTACAATAAAATCAAAAAAATTAGCCAGGCGTGGTAGCATGCGCTTGTGATTCCAGCTACTCAGAAGGCTGAGGCAGAAGGATTGCCGGAGCCCAGCAGGTTGAGACTGCGGTGGCCGGGAGCGGCCACTGCACTCCAGTCTGGGAGACAGAGTGAGACTCCAACTCAAAAAAAAAAGAAAGGGCATACAATGAAATCACCACAGAGCTAAGGTGGAAAGGATGACCAAGGAGGACATACAATATTAGAGTGAAGTCAAAAATGAAGCTGTAAAGTCAAAACCAAAGAAAGGTATTTTCTTTGCATGTGTGAGTTTGTTGGCTGGCATCTGTACCCTTTTTGGTTTGTTTCTCTCAGGTACCAGCGAGACTGTGAGCCTCAGTGTAGGTGGCCACTCTGACTCATCTCTCTGTCCTCCACAAGGCATTAGAGAGGCTGTATGCCGCAGTGCATATAGGTAGCTAATCTGATTCACCGCATGTCCTCCATGATGCCTCACGTTGGGACACAGTAAGCATTAAATCCAGAATTGAATTGGCTGTAATAAATATATACATTTGTGGTTTAATTTTCATTCTGTCTGCCTGAAATTCCTACATTTCAAGCATGGGAATTCACACAGTTGGTGGTGAAATTATTCTAGTGCAATGACTTTTACATAAATCAGGACATGAAAATGTAAAATAATTAGATATGTTCATCAGACTCCCCAGGGAATTAACAGCTGCTGCAATCTGATTGTTGACTATTTTTTATCAGACTTCCACCTAGGCTAACCCTAAATGACTAATGATCAGATTTTTAGAAGCTTGTTAACTGAATTATAAGTATTTTTAAAAGTTCACGTGACCCAAAATAGTATAGAAATATTCATGCATTTATATGTGTAAATATTAAGAAACCGCATATTTTAATTGATAAATCTAATAATTGCAAAATAGACATATCAGGCTAAACTATAAAAACAAAAGATTCGGAATAAGCATCATTGGGGAGTACTGATTTGGATCACACAAACCAAAATTTATTAGATTAGTTCAGAGTCAATAAATTGAATGGTTTTACTGTAACAAAGTGTAGTTATAAAAGGGACTATATCCCACTAGGTAATCTACAGCCTCAGCCAGTCCAGAAACGATAACTCTGACTCTAGATTTTGTGTGTAAATTGTACACTAGAGAAAAACAAAAGGGAAAGAAATGAATTAAAAGAAGAATAATAAAGAAAATACAGATCCATGGTGTTAGAATCCTTGTAGTCTGTTTCGGTGTAAGTTTACTGATAAGTTACTTTTTCACAGCCACTTTTCTACTTAAGTTATCAAATTAATATATCAGATTTATAAAGAGTGTAGCTGATTACACTTGAAAAAAGTAGTTAAATGTTTGTGGTAATGTTTGTGGTAAGAACTTAAGTTCTTAAGTTTTTCACTGAATATTTTAAAGAAGTGAATATACACTTAGAAAACATCTTCAAAGTCTAAAGATTAATAAGTTGAATTAGACAAAGTGAAAATAATCGTGAGCATTTCTCTCCATCTACAAACCTTCCTCAGTCTTTACTTACTAGAGTGCCTATTTACATAGAAGAGGAGGTTACGTGTGCATTTTTAGCACACGTGTTCATTCATGATGTCACAAGCGCTGAGCAGAGATCCCAACTAAACGATTTTTCCCCTGGAGTTGTGCAGCAGGCTCCAGAAGGCCCCAGGAGGAATCAGCATAAACACCGTGACCGTTATTTACCCTAACTGGGACTCTGGCAGCTGGGCTGTTTGCATGATATGCAAATGGCCACATCATTCAAGGAAGAAAGGATGAATGCTCTGGCACTTGCAGGGCAAACATTAACTGCTATGGGAAAAGCGCCAGCCAGAGAAACCAGACAGAAGCGAGTGGATGGTGAGGGGCAGGACAAGGAACATCTTCCAAAGGAGCAAAATGTGGGAGGCAGACACTGCTTGCTGGGAACTGGTCTGCATTCTCAGCCTCAGTAAACAACAGATGGGTGTGTGCTGCAGGCCAGCTCCTGCGGGAACCACAAATTTCCTCCGTACCCAATTTCTTCCTTCGGATCGAATTCATAAAACACTATATGTGGAAAGTCACTGAGTGGTACAGAGGGATCATATTAGCAGAAGTAGCAAAGGCTCTTGGCTAAGAGGAGATAGACCAATGCGGGGAAAAAGCATGTCCTGGAATCAAACAGACCGAGGATGAATCTCAGTTCAACAACTTGCTAGCTACAGACATTGAGCAAGAGTTTCCCCGTGTCTCAGTTGCCTCATCTGTAAAATGGACATCATACTACTATCTCACGCTGGTGTGGTGGCCCACACCTGTAATTCCACCTTGGGAGGCTGAGGCAGGAAGACTGCCTCAGCCCAGGAATTTGAGACCAGCCTGGACAACATAGTGACACCTCACTATGTGCCTGTAGTGCCAGCAACTGGAGAGGCTGAGGCAGGAGGGTCATCTGAGCCCAGGAATGTGCCTGTAGTGCCAGCAACTGGAGAGGCTGAGGCAGGAGGGTCATCTGAGCCCAGGAGGTCCAGGTGCCATGATTATGCTACTGCCCTCCTGCCTGGGTGACAGAGTGAGACTTCAACTCAAAACAAAAAAACAAAGGCAAAAAAACTATCTCATGATAGGGTCACTGAAAAACTTAGTAGATCTTCTTTATGTAAGGTGCCTCTTACCTACATGGCAGTAAATGGTTGGTATGAGAGCTGGGACCAAAATTATTCAGGTTCTTGAGTTCCAAAGTGCAGCAGTGCCTGAGCGTCTAGGGATATAGAGATTATGGGAACCCCAAAGAAGAAAGTAATCCTGTGGCTACCCTACTGCTTTAAAGACACTCAATTCAACAAGGAATATTTACATAGCTCAGAAGTAACTCTGCTTCCAAACACATTACAAGACCTGTGATTGAAATCCACTTTTTAAATTTTTGGCACAATCAAGCCTGGTAGGGGCTGGCAGGTTCTAAGGTTTTGTTGCTTCAGTTGCACACATGTGTAGAGTTCAAGTGAAAGAGTATCACTAAAGTGAAGACCAACTGCACCTGGGTGCATTCACTTCATTCAAGAGTAGGGACGGACGTGGTGGCTCAAGCCTGTCTTCCCAGCACTTTGGGAGGCCGAGAAGAGAGGATTGCCTGAGCTCAGGGGTTCATGACCAGCCTGGGCAACTTGGTGAGACCTCGTCTCTACAATAAATCAAAATATTAGTCAGGGATGTTGGCGTGCCTGTAGTTCCAGGTACTCGGAAGGCTGAGGCAGAAGGATTGCCTGAGCCCAGCAGGTCGGCTGCGGTGACTGTAAATGTACCACTGCACTCCAGACTGGGGACAGAGTGAGACTTTGACTCAAGAAAAAAAAAAATGAGTAAACCTCACTGTATTGCTTATTTATAACTCTTTGTTCATCTCCAAATTTTTTTGTAGCCTGAAATAATATGTTATTTAGTTTTGTAAGTTTTTATGATTTAAATACATGATTAAGGCTGTATTTATTTTTGTGAGACTTGATTTTTTGGGTGGTCCAACATTAGGTTTGAAATTCATCTATTGTTTGCTTGGTTTTTTATATTTTTATTTGGAGACAGTGTTTTACTCTGTCATCCAGACTGTACTGCAGTGGTACAATCATGGATCAATGAAATCTCCAACTCCTGGGTTCAAGTGATCCTCCTGCCTAAGCCTCCCAAGTAACTGGGACTACAGTTGTGCATTACCACACCCAGCTAATTTTTCTATTTATTGTAGATATGGGGTCTTGCTTTGTTTCCTAGGCTGGTCTCCAACTTCTGGCCTCAAGCAATCCTCCCATCTCAGCCTCCCAAATTGCTGGAATTGCAGACATGAGCCAAAGTACCCAGACACATATCATCTATTTTAATTGTTATATAATATACCTTTATGTGAATATTCCACAATGTCTTATTCAATAGTTTGTTGATATACAGCTACATTTTTTTGTTTTTTTTTTTTAATTTTGCTGTGCTGTTTTTTCCCATTGTAAGTTATCCAGTTGCAAGCATTCTTGTGCATGTCTCTTATTTTGAGTTACTTTAGAACGTATGCCTTACTGGGATTGCTGGACCATAAGATATTTAATTTAACAAGTTTCTCTGTCAGGCACTATTTTAGACTTGAAGCACAAATCCATAATAAAGACCGGTAAAAGTCTTTGCCTTCATGTGCTTGCTTACTTTTTTTTTTTTGAGTTGGAGTCTCACTCTGTCACCCAGACTGCAGTGCGGTGGCTGCTCCTGGCCACCTCAGCCTCGCCCTGCAGGGCTCCGGCGATCCTTCCGCCTCAGCCTTCCAAGCAGCTGGAACTATAGGCATGCGCTACCACGCCCGGCTGATTTTTTATTTTTATTGTAGAGATGAGGTTTCACCAAGTTGCCCAGGCGGATCTTGAACCCGCGGGCTCAGGCAATCCACTACCTCAGCCCGTGTGCTTACTTTCTAGTAGGTGGAAACAGATAATAAACAAAATAAATATAGAAATTATATGTCTTAAAGGGTGATAAGTATCATGAAGAAAAACAAAGCAGGAGGGAGAGACAGGAAGTGTTTGGGCAGTTTCCAATGTTACACAGGTGATTAGGAAGAGGGAAGTGAGGATCAGGTGACATAAACAAAAACTTGAAGGAGATGAGGCAGGAGTCACATGAATATCAGAGGGAGAGTGTTCCAGAATGTGCACATCTTTCATTTTATTAGATAATGCAAAATAGTTTTCCAAAGTGGTTGTGTCACTTTGGGCTCCCACAGCAGGGTATAAAAGTCCTGAGGTTTCATAACCATGTTAACCCTTGACACTGGTAGATAGTTTGCATTCTGCAAATCTGATAAGTAGCACATAAAATTGTTGTTGTTTTGAGTTTTCTAATTACTAAGAAGTTTGGGGGCTGCTCTAGGCTCCTTCAGGACTTGCACCCTCTATGTCCTTTCCCTGGTGTGCCCTGCTGTGGACTTGGCTCCCGGCGGGGTGCCAGGCTGGCCATTGGGCAGCCGCCTGCTCTGCTCTTTGCCCCCACTTAGGGCACTTTACTAGGACCCTGAGGTAGGTTCCTGCTGTTGTCACCACCTCCCCCTCTGCCTCTGATGTCTCCAAAGCCTTGAATACGTCCTTGTTCCTACCCCTGATGTGAAACCTCAGGCTGCCAGAGCCAACAGCAATGTCAGGGCCGAGCTAACCTGGCCTCTGGACAAGAATAAAGTAAAGACGATCTTGGACAAATTTTACAAGAGGAAAGAAATCCAGAAACTAAATGTGGATTATGGAGTCAATACTCATCTCTTCCACCAACCTTTCATAAGCTTTAGACACTATATTATGCAGTCTCATTCCCTGGATGTGGACATTCACATTGTTTTGAATGACATTTGCTACTTTGTAGCTTATGTGGATGATTTATTTCCATTTTTCTTGAGACACACCAAATATTTCCTGTGTTGGGGTGTAAGGTTGATCTACGTAAAATCAATGACTTAAGAATACCACCTGCTGGGCTTGGTGGCTCAGCCTGTAATCCCGCGCCTTGGGAGACCTGTCTGGGCAACTTGGCAAGACCTCATCTCTACAATAAATAAAAAAATTAGCCAGGTGTGGTAGCACATGCCTGTAGTTCCAGCTCCTTGGAAGGCTGAGGCAAAAGGATCCCTGGAGCCCAGCAGGTCGAGGCTGCAGTGGCCGGGAGTGGCCACTGCACTCCAGTCTGGGCGCCAGAGTGGGACTCCAACTCAAAAAAAAAAAAAAGAATACCACCTAACTGGTGTCCAGAAGCCAGAGTCAACAGCGGAAGATAACATTCCATTCAGGCCCCACAAACAGTGGAAGGACTTATCATGCAATCCAGAAATACCTGTCAGCAAAATCTGGAGTGTATTGTGGCCCTTTAAAATTACTGGCATATGAGATCTTTGAAGAGACTAATACTGTGTCAGTATATTACCAAGTATTTGCTCATTTTTTTTCTCATTAATTTTCTTTTTTCAGGTGGAGTGAAGACAGGAGTAAGAAAAGACATATGTAGTAGTTTACTGTTTATAAGAAAT
>NW_007067381.1:354754-369514 GCF_000164805.1 Carlito syrichta | reverse complement strand
GATTACAGAAAAAACTAAAAAAAAAAAAAAAAAGTCACACGCATACACACAAAAACACCAGAAAGATAAGTTATAAGATGACCAACCACACAAACCACCTCTTTACGATGTGCTGGATATTATCATTTTGATTAAATCACATCTACCACAAACTACACTTTTTACTTAAAAAAAAAAATTCAGCCATAGCCTTACTAGACTCTGGTTTGGCTGCGTGTTCTTTGGGCTATGACTGTCGCTATGTTTTCGTAAGCGTTGGCCCCCTACCCTCCCTTAGGGGGGATGAATCTCCTCTTGCTCTCTCTCTCTCTCCCTCTCCAATTTACTTTCTAAATAAACTATATTTTCTGATCTAAAAACAATTCATAAGATAGGAATATTATCAAGCTTTAAAACTGAAGTTGATGCTTTAAATTCAAGAACACCATTTCCTGGCCACAAGTACAAAGAGAATCAGCGTGCAGAACAATGGTCTCAAGTGGTCAAGTTGGTCAATACCTGTTACAAAGTCAATACCTAGTACAAGGAAAGTGCTGAAGGAACTGGAGCCAGAGGAAAGGCACTCCTCAAAAAAATAAGTTAGCCGGGCTCAATGGCTCAGCCTGTAATCCCGCGCCTTTGGGAGGCTGAGGTGAGTGGATTGCCTGAGCCTGCGGGTTCGAGACCCCCCTGGGCAACTTGGTGAGACCTCATCTCTAAAATAAATCAAAAAATTAACCAGGAATGGAGGTCGAGCCTGTAGTTCTAGTTACTTTGAAGGCTGAGGTGGAAGGATCACCTGAACCCAGCGCACCAAGGCTGCGGTGGCCGTGAGCATGCCACTGCACTCCAGCCTGGGTGCCAGAGTGGGACTCCAACTCAAAAAAAAAAAAAAGAATACCACCTAACTGGTGTCCAGAAGCCAGAGTCAACAGCGGAAGATAACATTCCATTCAGGCCCCACAAACAGTGGAAGGACTTATCATGCAATCCAGAAATACCTGTCAGCAAAATCTGGAGTGTATTGTGGCCCTTTAAAATTACTGGCATATGAGATCTTTGAAGAGACTAATACTGTGTCAGTATATTACCAAGTATTTGCTCATTTTTTTTCTCATTAATTTTCTTTTTTCAGGTGGAGTGAAGACAGGAGTGGGGAAAAGACATATGTAGTAGTTTACTGTTTATAAGAAATTACCATATTTCATTGGGCCAAAGAAGCTATCAAATGACTTCTCAAAAGAAGATATACAGGCAGCCAATAGGCACATGAAAAAGTGCTCAGCCTCACTCATCATCAGAGAAATGCAAATCAAAACCACATTGAGATACCACCTAACCCCAGTAAGAATGGCCATCATTAATGAAACAAACAACAACAGATGCTGGCGAAGATTCAAGAAAAAGGAACGTTTCTACACTGCTGGTGGGAATGCAAACCAGTGCAACCTCTTTGGAAGCCAGTGTGGTGATTCCTGAAAGAGTTAGACATTGACCTTCCATATGACCCAGCAATTCCCCTATTGAGAATACACCCGGAGGAACTCAAGTCATTCTACCAAAAAGGTACCTGCACATGCATGTTTGTTGTAGCTCTATTCACAATAGCAAAAACTTGAAACCAACCATGCTGCCCATTGAAGCTAGACTGGATTAAAACAATGTGGTACATATATACTATGGAATATTATGCAGCCATAAAGAAGGACAAACATATGGACTTCACAGCAACTTGGATGGATTTAGAATCTATCATACTCAGTGATCGATCACAGAAACAAAGAACAGAGTACTATATGTTCTCACTCATAAGTGGAACTTGAACACTTATAGTCCTATAAGAAAGGGATTGGCAGCAGTGGGAAACTGCCCCGGGGAGGGGGGGCAGGGATTGGCAGTTGAGGGAAACTGCCAGGGGAAGGAGGGGCACACCTCATCAACAAGGGTACCTGCATAATGAACATTTGTATACCAAACCCTGAATTGTACCCCACATCTTTAAAATAAAAAAAAAATTAAAGGAAGGAAAAATTAAAATTTTTTTAAAATAAAATTAAATTTAAAAATAAAAGACAAAGAAGCTGTGAATTGTAATACGTGTCATTATGTTATGTACAAGTAAGACAGAAAAAGATCTGTCAATTGGACTCTAACATGCTGCCAATTCTTAAGATGCGTCCTGATTTTAGATATTAAAATGTGAGAAGATGTACACAGTATAATGAAGTATAATATTACAGAATATTTTACAGGTATACTGAAATGCAGAGAATCACATACAGATGATCTTGAACCGACTACCCAATTCTATGAGAGCCTAACATTTTGCCATACTTGCTTCATTTACTTTTTTAAGAAATAAAATATTGATATAGCTGAAAAAAAAGAAGTTTGAGCATCTTTTCAAATGGTTATTGAGTATTTCTATTTCCACTTTTATGGGTACTTCAACTTCTATAACTATTTTTATGTTATGTTTTTTGTCTTATTAATTTCAGTTCTTATGTTTTATATTATTAATCCTTCGTAAGTCATATGTGTTACTAATATTCTTTCTCATTTTGTGGCTTATTATTTCATTTTACTTATTGTGCCTTTTGATGAACAAATTATCTGAATTTTCACACAGTTGAATCTTTTTATTGTAGGTAGTAGCTTTTGTCTAACTTAAAAAATATTTCTCTATTCTGAGGTCCTTTTTTCTAAAAGTTTTTTTTTTTTTACACTCAAGGACGTTTATAACTTTTAAATATATGTATAAAGTATGGTCCAATTTAATTTTGTTTTAAGTGAATTGTCACAGCACCGTATATTGAAAAGCCCATCTTTTCCCATTTATCTATAATACTAATCATATATCACAAATCAAGTTTCCATATAGGTGTTATTCTTCTCTGGTCTTTCTATTTTAGACCTTTGATCTATTTGTCTAATGTTGTGCCAATACCATGCTTTGATACTTTCTGAATTGTAATAACTTTTAAAAAATTATCTCTCTTTTTCTTTTCTTTTTCCATTTTTTTTTTTTTTTTTTTTTTTTATTTGAAGTCTCACTCTGTCCCCCAGGTTGAAGTGCAGTGGCACACTCACAGCCACCGTAGCCTCAACCTGCTGGGCTCAAGAGATGTTTCTCTCTCCGTCTTCCAAGTAGCAGGTACTCAAAGCATTCACCACCATGCCCAACTAGTTTTTTAAATTTATTTATTGTAGAGATGAGGTCTCACCATGTTGCTCAGGCTGGTTTCAAACTCCTGAGCTCAGGCAATCCTTTTGCCTAGGCCTCCCAAAATGCTGGGATTACAGGCATGAGCCACCATGCCTGGCCTAAAATTCTAGAATTCTATTAGGTCAGGTCTCTTTACCTTAGTCTTTTTCTCAGGAGAATCTTTCGTATTCTGGACCTTTGTTCTTTTGTTTGGTTTTGTCTTACTATTTATTTATTTATTTATTTAGAGTCAGGGTCATACTCTATCTCCCAAGCTGCAGTGCAGCTACATAATCATGGCTCACTGCAGCCTCAACCTCCTGAGCTCAGGTGATCTTTCACCTCAGCCTCCTGAGTAGCTGGGACCACAGGCGTGTGCCAACATACCCAGTTAATTTTTTTAGTTTTTGTAGAGATGAGGTCTCACTATGTTGCCCAAGCTGGTGTCAAACTCCTGGGTTCAAGCAATCCTCCTTCCTTGGTCTCCCAAAATGCTAGGATTACAGGTGTGAGCCACTGTACCTGGACACTATTATATGACTTGAAAAAATCAGTTTGATAAATTCTGTAGGAAAAAAAGTTTGAAAATTTTTTCAGAATTTCTACAAATCAGAATTTACAAATCAATTCCGAAAGAAATGAAATTTTTGAAAACTTGAGTCTTCCTACATTTAGTTCCTAAATTTAGTTTATTTCTCTATGTCTTTGAATCAGGTTATATTCCTTTCTTTGTAAACATTTGGCACAAAAGATGCTATTCTTAGCATATTTTTATTTTCTGATCTTAATGTAAATGGTATTTCTAAATTATATTTTTAACTATTTTCTAATTGCTTATAGAAATTTTTTTGTCATTGAGTTTTGATCTACCAAAATCAATGTCTAATCTAATTTTTTCTGGATTATCTATTGATTCTTCTGGGTCATACCATTTGCAAATAAGAAGAATTTTGCTTCATCCTTTTAATTTTTTAATATGTTATTTACCTTATCACACAAGTTACAACCTCAGGTATAATTTTAATAAAATTAGTGATATTTAGGTCCCTTTGTTTTATTCTTTATCTTACTAGGAAAGCCTTAAGCTCAGCACTAAGTGTGATCATTTCTGTAGGGCTTTTGTAGATATCCTTTTTTAGGTTAAGGAAGTTTCCTTCTTTTTCTAATTTGCTAAGATTTTTATTACAAAAAAATTATAAAATATTTTTCTGCATTTGTTGAGATAGTCATAAGATTTTTCTCTTTAATTTGTTAATGTGGTAAATTGCATGAATTAGCTTAATGTCAAATCAACCTTAAATTTCTAGAATAAAACAAATTTCATCATAATGTAAACTATTTTTATATTACTAGATTTATTATTTTCCTTCAGATTTTCGTTTCTTTGTTTCTGTGCAAGTTTGGACTATAATTTTCATTTTTTAAGTTTTAGTAAAAAGTATGTTAGTTTCATAAAATGAATGAATAAATGCTCCTGCTCTTTCTTGCTCTGGAATAATTTGCATAATATTTAATTTATATGTTCTTTATAATCTTTAATAGAACTCGCCAATAAAACTATCTGGAACTGTGCTTTCTTTGTGGAAATTGTTTTTAATTGATTCCATTTCTTTGATTGTTGTTGGACTACTTAAGCTATCCCTCTTTGGAATCATAGAAATTATATTTCCCTAAGAAATTTTTTATTTTAAATAAATTTTCAAATTAATTAATAGAGAACATTTTCATAATGGTCTCCCATTAATCACCTCTCTGAAGAAACTGTAATTTTGTGTTCCTATCCTTTCTTTACTTTTTTTATTTCAAACATTATGTCTTTCTCTTGTTTTCTTGATCAATTCCCCCTCAGTTAGGTTTTATTGGTCCTCTCTACTGTACTTTTGCATTCAATTCTATTAAATTTATGCTGTTATTATTTATTTCCTTCTGCTTTATTTTATTTCCTTCTATTGTTTCATTTATTTTTTTTCTTGCTTCCTAAGTTAATTGGTTACATATTAATGTTTAGCCTTTTCTCCCATGACAAGTAGTTTAATGTTATGACTTTCCTTTTTTTTTCCATATTCCTGTCTCAAACCTTTTTTTATATTTTTTTTATTTTAGAGATGTGGGGTACAAGTCAGGATTAGGTACATAAGTGTTCTAAGAACCAAAATTTTGCATAGTATTTTTATTACTCTTTAGTTCTAAATTTCTCTAATTTTCCTTAAAGTTTCTTCTTTTATATAGATAGTATATCGAGCATGTTTCTTTTTTATTTTTTATTTTAAAGATGTGAGATACAATGCAGGGTTAGGTATACAAATGTTCATTAGAGCATGTTTCTTACTTTCAAAAATTATGAGGTTTTTTTGTGTTTTAATTGCATTCTCAATTCTGTTGGACCCAGAGCATATGGTGTATATGATACTAATCTTTAGAATTTAATGAACTAGATTTATAAACTACATATTTGGATTCCTTAGATACTATGAGTATATGTGATTGAAAAGACAACATAGTTCCCATTTGCATGTGATTTTCTACATTTGTACACACACACACACACACACACACACACACACACCCCTTGTTATTTACATTATTCTTGTTTCCTATAGTTTTTTGTCTGTTTGCGCTATTAACTAGTTAGAGCGGTGCATTGTTTCTTTAACTACAATGGTGGATTTAGTCATACTTCTTGCAGTCATATCAAATTTAACTTTATGTGTTTTGATGATATAGTATTAAGTTTATCCAAGTTTTAAAATATTATATCTTCCTTCTTAGCATAAGGAAGTTGTCTTTTTTTATCTTTGCCTTAAAGTCCATTTTGCTGGACATTTCTATGCTTTGCCTGCTTGCTTTTGGTTAATTTGCAGGGAGTTTCCTTTTCAATCCCTTCACTTTCAACTTTTCTGTATCCCTATGCTAAATAGGGTCTTATGAACATCATACTGATGTGGTTTTTAAAAATCCAGTTTGACAATCTTTAGATTGGCGTATTTAGTTCATATTCCGGTATATTTGGATTTATTTCTGTCAAATTATTTTATACTTATTTGTCTTACTTTTAAGTTTTGTCTTTTTATTTTTTCTTGACTCTTTCAGGTTAAATATTTCTCTCCAGTTTTTCCTCTGCTAACTTAGATATTGCAAACTTTATTTTTATTCTTTTAGAGATTATCCTAGTAAGTTAAACACACATTCTTACTTTTATTGAAATCCACAGTTTTCTTTTTTTTAATTTTAAAGGTGTGGGGTACAATTCAGTATTAGGTACACAAGTGGTTATTGTACAGGTTGAGTTTGGGCCTCCCTTTGGTCCCAGTTTGGTTTGGGACCAGGTACCCTTATTGATGTTAAGTTCCTTCTCCCTCCCCTGGCAGGGTCCCGCTACTGCCTATCTCTTTCTTAGGGTATGCTTATGAGAGAGAACATGTGATACTCAGTTCTTTGTTTCTGTGATAGATCACTGAGTATGATAGACTCTAAATCCATCCAAGTTGCTGCGAATTTTTCCATAATTTCTTCTTTATGACTGCATAATATTCCATAGTGTATATGTACCACACTTGTTTTATCCAGTCCAGTTTCAATGGGCAGCATGGTTGGTTCAATGTTTTTGCTATTGTGAATAGTGCTTCAATAAACATGCATGTGCAGGTATATTTTTTGTAATGATTTGAGTTCCTCCGAGTATATTCTCAGTAGGGGGATTGCTGGGTCATATGGAAGGTCATTGTCTAGTTCTTTTGGAAATTGCTACACTGTTTTTCATAGAGGTTGGACTAGTTTGCATTCCCACCTTCAGGGTAGAAGTGTTCCCTTTTCTCCGCATCCTTGCCAGCATCTGTTGTTTTTTGTTTTATTAATGATGGCCACTCTTACTGCGGTTAGGCGGTATCTCAGTGTGGTTTTGATTTGCATTTCTCTGATTAGTGAGGATGATGAGCATTTTTTCCTGTCTGTTAGCTCTCAAATGTCTTCTTTTGAGAAGTGTCTACTCTTGTCTTTTGCCCACTTTTTAATGGGGCTGTTTGAAGCCTACAATTAATAATGTTTTTCTCTTAAACTATATAATCATATAGTTGTAGACTTATCTCTAGCTGTATCACCATGTAAACCATAGAACACTAACTTCAGAAATCACTTCCTAATTTTCAAGTTCTTATGGTCCTATATTTTACTTCTACTTTTTAACCTCATATATTTTATCATTATTGATTTTTGCAGTCAATGTTTATTTAAACTTAGTATTTAGCACTTTTTTTTTTTCAGAAGGCAGGATTTAATGAGGACAGAAAAGCTCCCACAGCGGGAGGGGGCCCAAAGGGGTTGCCCTGGTATTTAGCATTTAAAAAAAAAAACTTTCCTTTATTCATCTCAAATTTCCCAACTAGGATTACTTTCCTCCTACTGAGGTGTTTTCTTTAAAAGGCAAATTTATTGCTTATGTATTTATCTGAAATTCTTTTTTCATCCTTTCTTCTGAAAAAAAATTTTTATCAAGTATAAAATTCTAGGTTTTCTCAGTCCCATGGTGGTATCGGTCCACCGCTTTTCAGCTTCCATTGCTGCTTCTAGAAGTTGGTTCTCAGTCCAGTTTGTATGCCTGTATAAGGAACCCCTGTTCTAGTTCCCCTTATGTTCCCGTTTTTGTTTTCACTATTCTGAAATTTCATTAAGATGAGAGCGGAAATGGATTACTTTTTAATTAGTATTCTTGGGATTCTTTAGAACTCCTATATCTAGGAAGTGTGTTTCTCATAATTTCTGGAAAATGTTCAGCCATCATTTCTTCAAATATATTGCTTCTCCCATGAGTTCTTTTTTTCTGAAACTTTGCCTACATATTTCTTAACTATTTATTTCTATTATACTCTCTGTGCTATGTTCTACATAATTTCTGTCCTCACCTGTGTCTAATCTGCTTTTAACCCCATCCACTGAATTTGTCATTTTAATTACTGCATTTAGTTCTTTTAAAATCTGTTTAATTTTTTTGTTCTTGCTCCTTACCACTAATTAATCTCTTCCTTTATTCTCTTAAATACATAAAACATATTATTTAACATTGTGTAAAAGAAAATTATGCAAATAAAAATATTTACAACTAAATCTGAAGCCGGTGTAGGTCTGATTCTGTTGGCTCTCGTCATGGTATCTTGTTTCCACAGGTATTATTTGATTTTTGGACTATGAGCTCATGTTTATTGGAATTTCAATATATATGGGAATTATTTGGGTCTGAGTTTTAAGTGAGTTTCTCCAGATTCGTGTTTGCTTGCCCTAGACAGGTGGGCATAGCTTACCTAGTACCTCTTTAAACCTGATTAGTGGCTGTAGCTTTTCAGCCCACCCAGGTAGTATGTTTTTGTGCTGCAAATCTACATGAGGACTTACTGATAACAGAATTCTCAAGAAATGGCTGGGTATGGTGGCTCATGCCTGTAATTCTAGCACTTTGGGAGTCCAAGGCAAGAGGATTGTTTAAACCCAGGAGTTCAACACAAGCCTATGCAACACAGTGACACTTCATCTCTACAACAATAAAAAAAAAATGAGCTGGACATGGTGGCATACGCCTGTAGTCTCAGCTACTTGGGATGCTGAGGCAGAAGGATCACCTGAGCCCAGGAATTTGAGGCTGCAGTGAGCCGTGATTGTGCCACTGAACTCCAGTCTGTGCAAGAGTAAGACTCTGACTCAAAAAAAAAAAAAAAAGTCAGGCTTGGAGTCTCAGCCTGTAATCCCAACACTTTGGGAGACCAAGGCAAGTGCATTGCCTGAGCCAGTGGGTTCAAGATCAACACTGGCAACTTGGCGAGACCTTATCTCTACAATTTAAAAAAAAAGAGGGAAGGACGGAGAGATGGAAGGGGAAGGAGGGAGGAAAGGTAAGGAAAAAAGGAAAGAAAGAAAGAAAAGAAAGAAAGAAAGAAAGAAAGAAAGAAAGAAAGAAAGAAAGAAAGAAAGAAAAGGAGAGAAGGGATTTTATCGTTTTCCCACCACCAAGACTTAAAAAAGATAATTTTTCTTATTTTCCCTAGGAAGTCAGTTTTTTTACCTTTACCGGGAGGATGCAACCCTTTGGGGGTTTTAGCTTTATGCCAGAGGTCTCCTAATTAAATTCTGCTCTTTAAGTAGATCCAATGTTTTACCTCCTGTCAACAGTCTGAAAGTTGAAACTCAAAGTCATTGGCATTCGACGAGCTTCAGGGTAGCGTGTGAATACACTTCAGTGTGTTCAGCTTGCCACTCTGGGTTCCTACTTTCACTTAGTATTTGACCTCTCAGGAATCTTCTTGCCAGTTCATCAACACCTTTAGAAAGATTCTCTGTGTATTGTATACAGCATTTGTCTAGTTTTTTTTTTAGCAGGAGAGTCAACCGCTGTTTCCAGCTGGCCGTTCTGCTCGATGTGGAAGTTAGAATAGCTATCCACCGAGTAGGAGAGTCCATCTGTCCTTCAACACCTTAAAGTCAATCATACACTTTTCTTCCTTAATTCTTGATATCTGAAATATTTTAATGTAAATATATTAAGGCAGGTATCACCTCTCCCCAGTTTGTGTTATAAGATATTCCACAGTGGCTTTATTATTCATTCAGTATCTAAGCACTGGGACGTTACTCAAATTCAAGTAAGCTTTGAACCTCTGGAATAAAAGTTTACAAAAGTCTTGATCACTATTTTAGCCTTTAACTACTTGAACACCTTAGTCCTCTTCAGAATTAATATCAAGTTAACAGATGTCTGACAGATGATCTTCTAGGCTAAAATTTTCCAAAATGAGATGTGCATAGATGGATCCATTGGAATATAGGAAGAAGTTACTGAAATTTTATTAACAATATACTTATCTTAAAGTCAAAAGGAACGAACATTTCCAAGTGTTCATATAGGAATCGACAGCTGTATTCTTCTTTTTTTTTTGAGTTGGAGTCTCACTCTGTCACCCAGGCTGGAGTGCAGTGACATGCTCACTGCCACCCCAGCATCAACCTGCTGGGCTCTGGCAATCCTTCTGCCTCAGCCTTCCAAGCAGCCAGAACTACAGGCCCGCGCTGCCATGCCAGGCTAATTTTTAAAATTTACTGTAGAAACGAGGTCACGCCAAGTTGCCCGACCTGGTCAGTTGTATTCTTATATGGTCCTCATGTCCTCCTCAGTGTGACGGGACTGGCAGTGGTACCCACTCCCTTTCCTCCATTGGAACACTGCAACCTACTGCAGTGTATATGCCCAGTTCAGTGCATTTCCGGACTATATTTTCCAGTTTTAGGTAACCTTTTTAAAATGGACACGTGGCTTTTAAAATTTTTCTGCAAAGATGCTGCAAATCAAAGAGAATATTAATTATACAAGCACATTTAAACAAGAAAATGGCAGAGATGACACTTCTCTTCTAATATAAGCTCTTTGTTCACCACACTACAGAGAAAAAATTAATGATCTTATCATATTTGACAAGATATTTTCCCCTCCAAAAAAATTATCAAGAGGGCTCCTTGAAATGTAAATGTATATCCAGTTATTAATGAATAATCTTGCCCTGAATTTATTTTTGCCCTGAACCATTAGCTAGTGATCATTGTGTGTGTATATTATGTACAATAAATAAGTACAAATGTATTGGGGATACATAATTAGCAGTTTCTTATTACTTGAAAAATCTCAAGCCTACTCCCTTGTTACTTCTTCAAAAGATATTTTCCCTCACGTAATTGTTTTTCCTCTCCAATTATTGTAACTCATATAGGTACTATGTTTTAGTTAATTTACCCCTTGTCATTTAGAATAATTCATTTGACAGAATTCCTTCCACATTCACATGCTACAACCAACAATTCCTTTCTACTCTCAACCGTTTGTCTAGCTCGACTTTCTAAACTTTTTCACTCACCTCATCTTATGAGCACTTTCCACAGTTTCATTTCTTGCATTTCATTGGATATTACAGTGCAAATGTTTCTGGTAAAACATTTCAAAGCTATGCACACACATTGGGAATCACAGAATAAGATAAAGTATGCTGCCTTTACAAGGCCATGGATGTTATTAGATTGGAAATGCTTAAGCAAAGCACTTTACACATATCCAAAGACATTGGAGGGTCTATGAAAAAATTACATATATAGATGTAGTATGCCCACCATAGCCAGACCTGATTGCTGACGATTGTTTTATAGCTTACGAAGAGTAGATAATGCCTACCTTTCCTACCTCTGTGAAGAAAGCAGAAAAATCAGTATAAAACTAGCCAGAATCAGAGCAAGAAAGAGTGTCCCTGTCAGCTGCCTTCTCTTTCCTCTTTTTGTTTGATTATTAGTACAATGTAAGTTACTCCTGGGCTTCAAGAAAGCAAGAAATTTGGACCTAACAACCTTGTTTCGTTATCTCTTGAATCTCATCACCATTATTACCTGTTCTCTTTCCATCACATTGTGTTGTGTTGTCCTAAAGTCTTAAGACCTTTTTGTCTATTGATTGATTGCTTGATGCAATACTAATATGTTACGTGCAAAAGAATATATATATGAAAGATAGACATAAAGAATAAACTAAAATAAATAAGCTAAATGGAAGGGTCACTGCTTGATCACTTTGAATATCCCTGGGGTACACAGCCAACTTTAGCGGTCATTGGGAGATAATAGAGCTTTAGAGAGTCAGGCAGAATTTTCTAGCTTTCTAGCCTTTTCACTAATGAGGGAGTAAATAAACTTAAGCTATAGACACAACTCAAATGAATTAAGAGGAGCTTGCAAAAAAACATTGGGAAATGGTGATCAGGGGCAGAGTACATGGTGCCAAACCAAAGAATAATCCCAAATTTCCCTAGAAGAATTGGACATTGGAACATACCCATTCTAATCACCCTTCTGCTCCTTAATTACTCCCACCAAATGGGAATTTTCCTAAAGTTTCAACATCATGGAACCAAAAGCAGTTCTTTATAGGTCTGCTGTCATTACTAATGTACTTTTCCATGAGGTCTACATAACTCCCATCAGGCTAGTGGGCTGTGATCCAAAAAGAGTCCAACAGTCCTTGATACACGATATATCACAACCATTCATCAATATGTATTGAATGCCCACTGACTGTATAAAACTACCTGAAGGCATATGGTTATTAAAATTCTGACTATGAGAGAAGGCAATGCAATAAGGGGTATGCAGGAAGAGAACAGAACAAAAGAGGCACTCCAAGAACACAAACAGAAAGAAGAAACCGTTTCCCTGTAGATAGTTTTTTTGTAATTGCTGTATCTGCTGCTTACTGGTGCGTGCTCCATAATCATCACCACCCGTGAGCAAATAACCACGCGTGATTTACAATCCACTGATGAATATTAATATGTATTTCCATGTCAGTGTTTCTTCCTCCACCTTCTCCTTCTCTTTTTTCACTTATTTTCTTCCTATTCTTCTTTTGTTTATTTTCCAAATGGCTGTTTCTCATATTCTACCAAACATACATAAAACCTCTTACTTGGTTTTCTTACCAAAAAGACATCTTCATAATAGACACAAAGCTGAGATCAGTAGGACATGAGTGGATCTTTCTTAAGATGAAATTAAAGGATCATTCTAACAATGTGTTCATCACTTCGCTATTCAAATATTCTCAAGTATTTTAAGCCTCTTGTGATTGGGTGACCTGTAAGATCTTGGCATGTGATAATTGCCAGAGCTGCCCCCAAGCGACTTACACCACATCTTATGTGGCATTGTGGGAAGGCTTCCTTAGGCACAAATTGCTGAACAATTACTGATGAGATAAAGGTCATAATAATAGGTTACAGAAGTCTGGCTGACTTGGAGACCATTTAGGTGGAACCATTTTGTCCTATTGTTATAAAGATGAGAAGGAAGTAGTTTAAGGTAGTTAGAGACAAGCAAACAAAAGAAAGGCGAGCAGGGCTATATAACTTCTACTTTCACTTCCTGCCTACTCCATTACTTCTAGCATTATGGGAGAAATAACATGATTGGAATGACCTAAAGGTTAGGGGGTGGGCAAGTTTTATCTGGGAGAAAGTAGATTGAACACTGTTGGTTAAACCTTTTTGAAAGTGGAAAGCAGTCACATTTAAAAAAATACCAAGCTGACCTTAGAGGTGGGAAAGGACTCAAATCACATTTAGTCATTGTTTTTTTCTTCTTCCTAAGTGTGTATCTTTTATTAAGAAAGAAAGATAAAATTGAGATTGGCAGAATAGGGGAGAGAGAGGGTGGGCAAGAGTTGGTGGAGAGAGAAAGAGACGGAATAAATTGTTTGCTTGAAAACCGAATGCCTATTATGACACTTCTGCAGCCATAGTCGTTCCAAAGGTTCTATCAAGAAATCGATAAGATTCTCAATTATATTCAATCAATAAGTATTGCTTGGACATTTATTCTGTGTCAAAAATGACTTTACAAAGCTCAAATATCTTTCCTTTTAGCACATAAGACACTTGTCTGAGGACTGTGGATTTCTGAAAGGTTTATATAAATGGTAACTGTTCTCAGAAAACTTAACAGGTCTGGCACCAGTTACAGTTCCTTAAAACGAGTGGACTGGTGAGATTACAGAAAAAACTAAAAAAAAAAAAAAAAGTCACACGCATACACACAAAAACACCAGAAAGATAAGTTATGAGATGACCAACCACACAAACCACCTCTTTACGATGTGCTGGATAATTATCATTTTGATTAAATCACATCTACCACAAACTACACTTTTTACTTTAAAAAAAAAATTCAGCCATAGCCTTACTAGACTCTGGTTTGGCTGCGTGTTCTTTGAGCTATGACTGTCACTATGTTTTTGTAAGCGTTGGCCCCCTACCCTCCCTTAGGGGGGATGAATCTCCTCTTGCTCTCTCTCTCTCTCCCTCTCCAATTTACTTTCTAAATAAACTATATTTTCTGATCTAAAAACAATTCATAAGATAGGAATATTATCAAGCTTTAAAACTGAAGTTGATGCTTTAAATTCAAGAACACCTAAGTTCTAGATAAAACGGTTTAATGTTGGGAGTTTAGTGAAGTCACAGCAATTCTTTTTTTTACATGTCATCCAGTACACCTCAAAGTCAAGCATGCTCTTCTAATAAAGACAGTTGGTAAATGTCTTGGAGAACAACAGACAAAAGGGAAACATTGATTTTACTTTTTAAAAAGGATGATAGGAACAAACTACATATGGTATACCTCTGGTCTGAACAAGTAATTGGAAAAGGCAGTGGCTTATTTTGTTTAAAAAGTGTTGGGAAGAGTCCAGTATTGGGTAGAATATTGACTTTCCTAAATAAGCTGTACTACTGGTAAACCAAATGAGGGCAAGTTTCTCTATATTGAGTTATTTAAGCTAACAAGTGGAGCAGGAATAAGATAATTCAAATATTCATTTTGCAATCTCTAATTGATTAACAAGTCTTAGCAATGTGTACCAGTTCCTATGAATATCTCAAAAGAGAAGT
Organism: Carlito syrichta; assembly: GCF_000164805.1. NCBI lineage: Eukaryota > Metazoa > Chordata > Mammalia > Primates > Tarsiidae > Carlito > Carlito syrichta. The sequence goes on along the minus strand of NW_007067381.1, from coordinate 354,871 downwards.
AACTCAGTAGTATACACCTCCTGCCAGAAGCATACGCCACGCTCTCTGAAGGATCGTTACTATAGAAATCTGAACTAAATCATTTCTATTTATTTGTTTGTTTGTTTATATTTTAAA